>NW_009699612.1:22489-52448 GCF_000703405.1 Apaloderma vittatum
AACTCCCTTAAATCTTCTTTTCTTGGCCTTTTGCCCACCATTACATGGCTTTCATCAAGAACTCATACCTACTAGACTTTATGGTGCTTCTAAACCCTGTGAAAAAGAAGATCTAATTTAGTTGGTTGGAGGAAAACAATATGGAGAAATTACAGTTTGCAAGGATTATTTTAAATGCTAATGACTTCTATTATGTTTAACTGGGATCTAGAAGCTTATTATAGGAGAATGGGTCTTACATGCAAAATCTGTGTTACAGTGATGATTTCTCAGATTATGACCCAGTTAGTTCTGCCATCAAACTTCATAAATGCTACTAGCACCTCACTGCTACCTGTACCTTTTGGTTAATCTGTCCTGTGTTTGGAACAAAATTATTCTGGACAGCATTAATTAGAAGCTGCAGTTTTTTAATAACATACAGTTTTTGTAGTAGGTTAGTCCAATGACTTTAAAATGTTATTTTTTGCTTTAAATGCCAGTACAAAATTTCCTGTAGTATTTTAAATTAACTCTCTGGATTTAAAACCTGGTGCTAACTTGGTACCTCTCCATTAGAGTAGGTGGAAAAGAGCCATGGATGAGCATTCATCACTCACATCTGTGTAACAATCAGGTGAAACCTGCTTCATTTCTGCTTAAAAGTTACATTGTTTTCACATTCCATCTGTAAAATGTAAAGACACCTTTTTCTATCGCTCACCATGAGCCTTGTCCTGGTACACTAGTCCAAGTCTTACCCAAGTGGTGAAGACGTGACTGTGCATAGTGACTTGGGTTCAAGGATTCTGTCCTAACTGTGAGGCTCCTGGGGAGACATGTTCTCTCCAGCTTACTCCTCACTTCTGCCTCTGGCAGGTCGTGCTGTGATGGGCAACAAAGCATTGGCTTTCCTTTGCAGCTGTGACGTGCTTGAGGTGACAAGACCTAGGGGTGAAATGGCAGGGGACACACCTTGGTCATCTTCACTGGGTTCTCTCACATGCGCTTCCCCTGGTTAGACACAGTCAGTTTCTAGTAGAAGAGGCTGGGAAATTCCTCTGCCAGAGAGGAAGGAGAGTGGACACTTTGTAATCCAGGTGACTTGTTGAGTGCCCCTCACAGGGGAGTGTTTACACACGTGTCCTCGCACAGTGCATCCCTGAGGAAAATGTCAGCTCCTACGGAGCCAGCAAACCTAAGCCCAAAGCTGTCAGCTTGCAGCTGAGTACCAGACATGGGGCTGCTGCATAGGAGCATCCATCCTTGGGCAGAAGAAGACACAGTCCAAGGTTTTTACCTGTGTATTTAGAAATGACATGTGAGCCAGTTGCTACACTGCAGGAATCCAAAAATTGTGGTACCTTTCTTAGAAGGTCTCCCTCAGCCAGACACAAACCTCGATACCATATGCCCATTATCTCCACAAGTGACAAGCTATAAATCACATGTGTGGTGTTGCCATGTATCCAGGCATTTTGCAACCCAGCTTCTGTTACTGTAAGGAAGTTCAAAAAATTGCTGGTGTTTAGTTGTTAACTGAAATCATGCACAGTAATACAAAAATAGAAGTCCCACACTTAAGATGTAGGAGCGTGTAACCAGCAAAATCTAAACTCTAAACAGTAGGAGTAGTCTTGTCTTTCCTTCCAGTACGGTAAGCGTGTTTTGGTTGTGTATTTGCACTGATAATGCCTTGATTTGCATGCGAGGTAAAGGTGGGTTTCGCTTTACAATACAGAATGAGCACACATAGCCTTGGTTTCAGAAATCTCGTACTTGGAGAGAAAAAGCCTTGGCCCTAAAGTTAAGCAGGAAACTCTCTGTTACAGCTGAAAAACTGGGCCTCAGGAACCATGGAAACAGAGAGGGGTTTTGAAGAAAAACCACAGAGGCTGCATGTTCGTGTTTGTACCCGTGGATCGCTGGAGCAAGCAGGTTACTTTGTCATAGCCTTGTCCCGGCAGCCAAACTGCAGGCCCTGGCTCTCATCCTGCTGAATACAGCTACACAGCTGGCAGATCTTATGCCTCCACCTCATTCGCAATGAAAACCCACAGTTCTCTCACTTTCAGCCCCGGCTCAGCATTCCTACGGCTCCGCTCTGCGTATGCCCAGCACATCTGGCTGGATTTGGTGGTCGCTGTGTTTCCTTTGGGGCATGACTGATCTGCCTGTCACACTGAACCAGAGAGGCTTTTTCCTGACACAAACAGCACTTACTGAGCCATAAGAGCAAAGTCTGCCATAAATGCCAAATAATTTTAGGTAAAGGTGTATGTGTCTCTATCTAGCTAGACCTAATGCTCCTCTCTGAGGTAGGCTCAGCCTCTTCTTCCCTGGGCTCTGTGTTGGGAACGATCTGCATCTGCTCTCCAGGGAACAGCTCTAGGTGATAAGGACGGGGAGTACAAGCTGCATCGAAAATTTCCCCTGCAGTTGTGTGTGCCAGACACTGAGCTGCTTGCTCAGTTGTGCCTCATCAAAAGCAGCTCGTTGGTAATCAGCAAAACCTGTTGATTACCTGCAATGTTCTGATGGTCACGTCACCCCTGCCAAGGGAACAGCACAAGCAAGATGGGAGGGATGGTGGCTGCAGCCCAGAGCAGCTCTGCTGCTGGCAGGAAGGATGGTTTAAGTATTCCTGACGCGTTTGTCTCTCATGTGGTGGGTCTGCTCTCCTTGGGCTTGATTTTAAACCTTTTTAGTATTAGGACTACCTGCTCAGCATCAAACAGAGTCTCCCCGTAATTCTGCAGGCTCGGTGGTGAAGGCGGCAGATCCCAGCCCCAGTTTACACCGCAGGGAGCAGCCTTCCACAATTAACAAACTGGAACTGCTTCTGACAGATGCAAAGATGAAACTTAACACTGGAAGCACCCGGTGTCTTCTGCAATCTTGAGAAATGATCAAGGAAAACCTGCAGCTTACGTCGCCAAGTAGCTGCCACCATAACGGACCTTTTCATGCCTTTTCTGGCTCATTGCTGCCTCCCTCAGCATCATCAAGACTAGCTACAAGTTTGCATGCACATAATTACAAAACACAAAATGGTACTTTTAGTTTATTTTCAGAGTCTTTCATCAATTATTCGACCAATCACTGAAACAATCCTTAGTGAAGCATCAAATTTGGCTTTTGAATCAAAATGCTAAGTGGCTTCTCCTTATTTTTTTTTTTCTCACAAAGTTGACTGTGGTTTCTTATTCCTTAAACGTCAGCATTTCTTTTGTTTTGGAGATTAGTCCTGTAGTCAAGGAACATGAGAAGCTGCTTAATTTGTACAAAAACAAATTTAGCTGAACTTTTCTGCAAAAATGTTCAGCAGTGGAACAGTTTATGGTATTCCAATCCCTTCATTTCAGAGTTTTTGGTTACAATCCACTGCAATGTGTGGTACACCCTGCCCGTGAAGCACACGTTGACTCTAACTCTGGCTTACTCTCAAATAACGCAGGGACTGGATGTATTAACTTTCACAGAATGAACAGAAAGCTAGTGCAGAAACATCCTCTGGCAGAGGCTGGACTTCACCCCTGTCAGAGAGACATCCGATTTGAGGGTGAACACTCAACTTCTGCCTTGGAAAAGCAGATAATTAATACTGGTGTATTAATTATTAATACTGGTGTGCAAGTTGATTATAAACATGCCAATCCACCAGTTTTAGCCAGAGCTGGGACTCCTGAATTCAAACAGCATTATTGTGAATAATTTTCTTAGGCTGATTTAACACACATGCAAAGTTGGCGCAGCAATCTGAAAAAGCAATCCTCACCCCTCCTCTACTCTCCTGCCTGGTGCTTCTTGTGTTATGTTGGCACCAGTTTCTGTATGGCTGCCCAGTGTGCAGGACATAGGAGTTGATCCAGCTGGAGGGAAAAAAAAAAACAACCACCAAACCCAAAACATGTTTCTTTTGGTGGGTTTTACCCTGAATCAGTTCCCACCATCTCCAACCCTAGATAACTAAAACCACACAAATAATTGCCAGCGCTACCTGGCACTCCAAGACAGGGAAGGAGAAAGTATTCCAAGAAAGTAGCAGAGCAGTTTTATTTGGAGAGGAGTCCTTGGATGGAGAATGCTACTGGCTTTAAACTCCCACCTGCACTAGAAGGATGCCAAAGTGTCATGAGCAAATCTGTGTTTCTCACTGCCTGTATTCTTGATCAATGTCAAGCAATGTTTATAAAGGTCCATGATTAAAGGTCAATCATACAGTCCTCAATTACTTAGTGTTAGTTTCAGACTATGTGATAATGTTTAATGTTTTTATTAAAAACAAAAGTTGGGCAAAGCAGAAAAGCAGGGGCACTGGGGAAGGAACATGCAGAGACCTTGCTTGTGACAGCCAAACTACTTCTTGTATCCTTCCTGGCTGCCAGGGAATAGCTAGGGCCAAATTAAATTGGAGGGTGTGTTCTCCCAGAAAATTTCTGGCACTTTATTCTACTTATAACACAACATTAACATTTGGCTAATATGAGTATTTTCTCCTAGCTGAGTTTTCAGATTTTTTTTGGACTGCATAGAAGTGTTTTGAACTAAAACAAATGTAAAAACAGCTCCTACGAGAACAACAAAGGGAAACCTTCCCTCTTTCTGCCTCCTGTTCTTGTCTCTCCAGCACCTTTAACAGATATTCAGAGGTTAGTAAGTGTCGTAGAGAGAAATGTCCTTTATTCCTTGTGTTGGGACAATCTATTTCCTTGTCCTTCAGCTTTTTTATATATGCATCTTGCAGAACTTCACAATATACAGCATAGACAATTCTTGTAGGTATAACAAAAGAAAAATCACAGGAAGGAACATGATAACCACTTGAGAAACCATATTTCGCAAACTGTGGACACTTGAGAGCTTTGGAAACAAAAACTTGCAAGAACCCCATTCCTCCCCTAGAAGCGATCGGTTACGTACCACCACACGGACACATGTGTAGCAGTTGGATGACATCAGGGAGTGGAGAATAACCTTTTGAAGTTTGTCTTCCTTTATTTGCAGGCATAGGAGCATGTTAAATGGAAAGACCAAAATAGAAAAGGCAATCAAGTGTCTAGAAAAGATGGACACAGCTCAACATCCTTAACACTTTTTACTTGACCTTCCCTCCAACAACAGCCCTGAAGCAAGTTACCAGCGAGGGTGCTAACCAAGCTGGCATAAAATCCTGAAGTATGAGTTCCAGTGATATCTTCAGCCAATACGCTTCATTAACTTAAAACTTGCTTTATAGAATGCCTTGTGAATTACAGAATCCTCTACTCATACACTTCCTGGAATCAGAGCACTCTTTAACCTACAGATGCAGGTAACATTACCTGCCCAACTTCCTCCCTTCCACCCCAGCTGGAATGAGAACAGAGGTCCCACTCAAGGGACAACTGGAGCATCACGTCTCCAAGGTGGTCAGACATGCAGAGCAAGAATTAACTCAATAACTGAATCTCCTTGCAGGAATATTTCCCGAGACTCATGAACTGTTTTCAGGAGTAATTTGGAAAGCAGGGCATAGGCAGTAGTCACTGATGTAAATCCTTAACATTTGCACACAGAACAAACCTGCTGCCAGGGGCGAAGATGGAGCGCTGACAGGCATTCACAGCAGTTCCTTCCCCTCACAGATGCAGCGTAACACTACAGCGAAACACACTGGAAACATTCCAGCCTGAATTGTAAAGCAGCAAGGAATGCATTTTATGGTAATGTTATCGATCAAATCTAACCTGCTCATCACAAGGAGATTGGTTTCTGAAAAGCAATGGTGTTACTCACCGAACTGCTAGGGAAACAGCTTCTTATCTAGTAAAAGATAACTGAATGCTTATGGTCACATCCTTTAAAATATTCGAGACATTTATTTGAAGAGAAACTGTAACTAAATGCAGATGCTGTACTTTAAGTTCTACAATATCTTTGTGAAGAACAGCGCTCATAGGGAAAAGAGAATAAGTGCTGTGCAACACAGCCTTTCTACAGCTCATCATGTCTGCACAGAAACAGAGTAGGGAAACGTATGAAGAGAGCAAGCGCTTTTTCCATCACCATTCCTTAGGCTTTATTGAACACGTTACTGCAAGGTCTGCTTTCCAAGAAATGCAAATCTGTCAGTACCACTTGCAGGCCATGTTCAAAACTAGTAAAAAATCCTGTATGTTATAAAGCAGAGCTTGCATTCATTACTGCAGCCTGCATTTAGCATCATCAGGAGTATAAATTTGTGCAAAATCAACTTGTCACGAAAACCAATTGCAGTGGTGTAACAAACAGCAAAAGTTACAATAAAAATATCCTAGACTGACAGAAGAGGCAGAAGCACCAACTTTCATTCTAGTCTGAGTATCTGAGTTCCCATGCGTCTCCCCTTCACAGAGCTTTAACCAAAGGAATGAAAAAGCAAGTCCTCCTTCTAAGTGGTTCACCTCAGCAAATGCTGAGGGCAGCTCAGCACCAGCCAGCCTACATCCCGCCGGACCTGGAGCTCACACCAGATCAACCCGCCTGCTTCTGCGGAGAGCTCTAAAGCCAGACAGTCACTGTTGTGTGGAGCCTGGATTACATCAGTGGATTACATTAGTGGATCCAGGCTGGTTCTTCAACTTCCAGAGCCAGCCCATGTCAACAGAATTCGTGACCCTGGGCTCTGCGCAAGCTCTGCAGGTAACCCAAGCGACTCCGCGGGAGCAGGGCTGCAGGCTCAGATCCAAGCATCTGGAGCTACCAGGAGCCTGTAACTTCAGAAGCACTGACGTGCCCACAGGCAGAGGCGATTCTGGAACAAGGGAACATCAGACCTAGCAGAAATCAAGCTGGATGTGTCTGGGCATTCAGAAGGGACTGGTATGGAGATGAATCGCATTTTATAGACAGTCTCCCCTAATTTTCCACACAAACATTCCTAGCATAGAACGCTTGAACAAAACCGCAGTACAGCCAGTAAAATAATTCTTCCTTCCTAATGGCAAGAAATCTGTTTACATATTCACGCTTTAAATCTCAAAGAGCTGAATCGCTCCACTTTCACTCCTAATACCAAAACAAGCAACCTGTAAATGTCAGGTCCCTGCTACACAAATGAAAGGTGTTCAAACAAGATACAGAGCTAATACGTAACAGCTTATAACACAACTTTTATTAGAAAAGTTATACATAACAGCATCAACTATTTTCAAGAATATTAACCTTGAAAAGCAACAAAAACAGACTAAAAATGTGTAACAAGAAACTAATGACCTTTTCTATAATTAAACACTCAAGTTATCTACAATGTCTCTTTTTACAAAGGGGAAAATGGTTTTACAGGCACATCATGTTGAAAATAAAGCTGCAGTAACTTTATACAATTAACTTCTTCAAGGATTATTAAAACATGGTCATCATGTAGTCTCAGATTTTTTTTAAACATTCACATAATTTTACAGTTGAGTATACACTGAAATTTCAGAGTCCCAAAATTATTTCACAAAAGTGCCAACGCTAAAACCAGAACCTTCAGTGTGAATAATTTTGCCCTAAAAGAAGACAGGTTTCCATAATCAACGTATTCACATCATGTCTGATGCTACCTGGTCTGACAGTAAAGCTCCATTCTTTGCAAGTAGAATCAAGTGGGACTTCTGCAAAACTGCTAAAATGTTTTGAACACAGGAGTGTGTATTGTTGGAAAAACTGATATTAAAACCATAAATATATCCAAAGAGCCATTAATAGACTACACATTTAAGTGGAACTGTGCCTGTTTGTACTGTATATTCAAGTTTGTTGCCCTTTCAGTACAGGTGGTATCTGAATGTAGAATCTTTACAAAGGCAATCTGTTCAGCTTCTCTTATTCCTGTCTTCATATGCCTGCTCAGTAAAAATCAGATAATTTACAATCTAGAAGTCTGTTTTAAAAAGTCTGGAGTTTATATACAGCTCTAACAAACCTAAAGTGTTTCGCTATCTTAAAAGGTTTAAATGAAACGACTAGTTTTTATTTGACGCTTATTAACAGTAATTAGCCATTATCAGTAGTGGACCATAACGAGGTGGTAAGTGAAGAGGAATGTTTCGTCTAAAATGTTTAACATATGTTCCGTCCTTTCATGTATCAATAGTATCATGTAGAGGAAGTGCTTTCCACAGACACCCGTTTCCCCTTAGCATCAAGGGCTACAAAAATCCAACTGCAAAAATGCAGTGACAAAGCAAGCTGACATGTCAGGCACCACCTTTCATATTGGCAGCTTTAAGAGACCCACAGTATGCACAAAGATCTAGAGAAGGGGAAAAAAATAGAAACAAAAAATAACCCACTACTATGAGAAGCAGACCGAACATTTTAGACGAGTTTGGCAAAGTTTTTAATCAGACAACAGGTTGGCCATTCAAGGTTCACTTGTATAGGTTAAAAATATCACTATTGAATCAACTAGTCAAATTATCGTAAGACATTTTCATTGATACTCAACATTACATGCACCAATATTGCACACATCTGCTCTGAGGTGTTAAAACAATCTTCATCTGGGTCCTTGAGCTTTTTCGTTTCTGCAGTTGGAACTCAAGCCACCCACTCCAGCAGTTTCACTAAAAATTTAAGTGGTAAATTTAAAATACAAAAACCCAAAATAACCTCAAAAGAAAACCAAGGACTTTATACGGACAATAAAATCTAAATTTTCTGCAATGGTCTTGTGGGCCCTACAGATGGGGCAATACATGTACGCACTAGTGAAAGGAACACTAGCTCTCCCGTATCTAACCATTCAGATAATATGAAATCTGGGACCAGGCGTTGCAATGATGTCACTGTAAGGCTCCTCCTGTGTGAGCTCTATAGCTTGTTGCTTTTTAAGTACCAGGAAACTGTAGAATTTTGCAGCTGCTTGTTTTCTATTCGTATTTCTGCACAGCTCAAGCAAACTGATAGATTCCGCTCCAGTCTTCGCAAGAGCTCTCTGAAAAACAAACATTGATACCACAAATTAAGCGCAGAACCGCAGACGAACAGCAATGTCCACTGGCAAAATTCTGTTTGTCGTCACCCCCAGGACACTGTGAGGGATTAGGAACAACTCAACATTAGATGGTGACATTACAACATGTACATGAAAAATTGCATGGACCTCATCTAAAAAATCCATCTTGAATCTGTTCAACTTATTCCAGAAACACTGTAGGATGGCAAAAGATTTTCTTTCTACATCAATATTCAGTCTTTTTTGACTACAAGACAATTATTTTTAAATATGAATTAAAAAAACCAAACCTGTTTTATTTCTCAGAATAAAAGTAACTCCAAAAATAAGCATAGTCTATTGTTTGAAACAAAATTTCAAGAGCTAGGGTTCATTAAAAAGACTCATAATTTTCCAAAGGTGAAAGCCTGTTTCCTTCTAAAACTCCTGTTTTTCTGGAACTAAGTACCCAGTTTTTCAAAGTCTTGGTCACAACATAAAAAAAAAAAAATCAGGAAAATACATCTGTTTGCTGGCTAGAATAACAACTGACGTCTTCAATTTAAAACAGAACTGTCTCTGGAACATCTACTAGATGAAAAGATATTAGGCTAGTCAAACCAAATTACTTTATATTAAACAGATCTTAACTTCAAATCTCATTACAGAAATAATGTTTCAGTCATCCAGTGTGATGCTTTCTTGGGCACAAGGAAGAAAGAACTGAAAAAAAGCTAGACATGGTCCAAAGAGAATTCTGAAGCTCTTTTCAGAAACAGTGATGAAACATTCAGAGAGGAAAACATTACACAACATTACTGACTACACATCTGTATAGTTTAAAAATTACTTTTAAGCAATAGTTGCATTGGTTTGTGCTGGGATAGAGTTAATTTTCTCTACAGCAGCTCACAAGGTGCTATGGTTCAGATGGCAGCAATTTTTTGTTCCAGAGCAAGTAGGCTGCAGGTGCACCAGAAGCTGGGAGAGGACACAGGCGGGACCAGCTGATCCCACCTGACCAAAGAGACATTCTGTACCACACGATGATTCAGATTGGATGTTAGGAAGAAGTTCTTCACCAGGAGGGTGGTGAAACACTGGAACAAGTTGCCCAGAGAGGTGATGTAAGCCCCATCCCTGGAAGTTTTTAAGGCCTGATCTAGTGGGAAATGTCCCTGCCCATGGCAGGGGGGTTGGAACTACATGATTCTTAAGGTCTCTTCCAACCATGACAATGCTAAGATTCTACGTCATGCTGAGCAACAAAACCTGGGCATTTGGGGTTATGGCATTGGTCGCTCCAAGTAAATATTACAGGTAACGAAGCCCTACTTGCCTGAAAATGGCTAAATATCTGCCAGCTGCTGGGAAGCAGTGAATTAACTCCTTATTTTGCTCTGCTTGCGCGTTACCTATTACACCATCTTCATCTCAACCCACATGCTTTCTTGCATTTACCCTTCCTATTTTCTCCTTCATCCCACCAGGGGTTAGTGAGCAAGCAGCTGCGAGGGGCTGAGCTGATTGCTACGCTTAAACAGTTTAAGAATCATCTTACTTTAAGGGAATTCTTGCAGGTTATCAGAAGAACTAACTTTAACTACATTAGTTTACAATGTAATCTGAACTACACTTCAGTGTATTTAAGTGTCATAAAGGCTGCTTCAGGGTTTAAGGTTTCATTGCTTAGAGATGTAAGCAAGTAATTCTTACAATGTAACATTTCTTATAGATGTAAAACTTTTGCTTGACTGTATGATAGTTTTGAGAAACTTAACAGAATACAAAATACCACTAAATCTCAGTTTACTGAAAACTCAACAGCATTTCACCCACCCCTTCCTCCAAATCCACTATACTGGAAGTTCAGAGATACAACAATAAGAGTGAGTTTTTATCAGTAGAGATGCAGCCTATTCATTTCATAAAAGAAGTGAGAATGACTTTAGAAAACAAAACCAGCTTCGAGAGATGATGGAACTGAACAGCTTCAGAGACAGCAGAATCTTAGGAGCTGCCAAAACATTTAAGGGAACAAAAGGGTAGGAACAGCAAACTAGACTGAAAGGCAAAGGTAGTCCAACACATATGGAGACCTATATGCAGAGAGCAGTTTGCGCTTAAGTTCAAGTGTAGACTAGAGGTGTGTGTTCAATTATGTTATCAGAAGAAAGTTTTTTAGTTCTAACAAGCAAGGACCCATCCTACAAAGACTGTCTGTACAGACTGAAGCCACATGTGAAAACTAACACTGCACTTCAGCCAAGGTTAGATTCCCACAGTTGTTACAGATCCAGCTTATCACAGCATGGGAGTTTTAAAATTAGGGTTAACTGTGAGTAAACATCCTGTAAATGGTTTTATCCCTAGACCTTGATGGGGTTTGCCTAGGGTCACACAGCACAAAGTCAAAGGTAGTTAAGTTTTCATTAAAAACACAATCAAACACAATTATTTTAAGATTCGGATTTCTGGGAGTCTTACTTGCATACTAAGTGTGGCTGAAAAACACCCAAGTGAAAAATTACTTCAAATGTTCTTTGGGAAAAAAGTGATAATTATAGTATGATTTAACCAATTATAAGCATTTCTTTTTCCTCTCTCTAAGGTACAGCTGGTATTTTAAGTCTGTATCATCTATTGCAAAGAAGCTTTGGTAACCTTTGAACTTGAGTCAAAAGTGCCAGTGGGCACACTCAAAACCTACTTTAAAAGAAAGCAAATTGTCATGTGTACCTGAAGTCCATGAAGCATTTGTTGAGTCCTCTTGTTCCATCTCCTTTCCTCTTGGTCCTGATCACCCCCTGTGCCGTCTTCTTCCTGCAGGCAGCCAAAATTCACACATTTACCAGACCATAATCTTACAAGTATTTCTAGATATCACTGCAGCCTTTCCTCTTCATCAAGCCAGAAGGCTTAGACAACTTGAGTCACAGGATCCAGCTAGGAGAGGCAGGAAGCGGGACGGAGGAAGACGCACACGTAAGCTGACGTACTGTGGTAAGGCTGCCTGCTGCTATGATAATCTCTCAAGATGTTATGCTGCCAGTTAGTAAAACAAAGAAGTTCAGTCGTAACAGCTGAATGAGAAGAGACACTTGAGTCTGATCTAGGACTGCTAGCACTGAACACTGCACTAACAAGGCTGCTGTTTTGCAGACATTAATAAACGCAGTCGTGCTGTCATTTCTCTGCGGTAAGAGAACAATTGAAAAGGAAGACAGGTTGCTGCTAAGAGCTGCAAAGGCTGAAATCAACACACACAAGCAGTATCTGCTGTTTCCAATCTTAACTCAAGAACCTTCAACTGTGCAGAAAAACTGTTTGGCCAATTTTTTTTTTATTTCTCAAAATTAAGTCAGCATGAATCTCTTCCTCTTCACTACTTTTAAGGCAGCATTTCTCTGCATCCAGCAACATCCTGAAGCGGGGAAGCAGCTGGCCTTGATGATCAGATGATCATTCTAGCTCCCAACTGAAAATATTCTGTTACATTCTAACAGCTTTTTACATTGCTAGAACATAGACAAAAGTAATTCACATTTCCCTGTACATGTGACTTGCTACAGAAGGAAACAATGTGTCCAGAGCCATTCTTTTTCCAACAATATAAGTTTTTTAAAAATAGTTTTTTGATATGCATTTTTTGTGTTAAAAAAAAGAAAAAAGAGAGAATCAATTAAGTTTGTTTTGATAGCCACAGAATAGTAAATACTGTATGTAAGAAAGAACTTCAGTTATCACAGTTCTGGGCATGGATTATTTTCTTACAAAAAACCTACTTCTAATAAGTGGCATGAGCTATTTTAAATAGAACCAAGTCCAAAACTTCTTGCATAAGGCATCATAAACACATTAATTAAACCAGGTGTGAGAAAAGAACCCTCTAACTCAACTCAAAGTAGAATGCATATGCCATTTATAAAATGGAATAATATAAATAATACAAAATTGTCATAGAATAATTTTTAAATCTACATTTCCAATGGTTATCATTTCCCAAGTAAGGGCTGAAGATTTATTTCTCACATCATTTAATGTAACAGTTGTGGGAAACAAACAAACTCCTTCTACATAAGAGTTCTTACCTCCTCTTCTTCCTCCTCCTCTTTCTCCTTTTCCTTCTCCTTCTCTTTTTCTGGCAGAAGTTCTAGCTCTGGTATTAGCTGGCAGATGTTTTGCGGCTCCTCTGGAGGCATTTCTACAGGTGGTATTTCCAGCTGTTGTGATGGTGGATGCTTTAAGAGCACACAATAGTTAAATCAATAGTATCATCAGTGCTTATGTAATAGAATGCTGACGCTATAAACCAGTTTCACAAAATCCAAGTCTCTAGATCTTGCCCCTTTGTCTGAATTTTCCACTTTTGTAAAAAAGGCAATTTGGTTTGGTTTGTTGTCCATACATGTATTTTTAATCCTTTAGTTTCTATGCAAACCACAAATTTAATACTGCTATCAGGGAAAAGTCTTTCCAAATTTCACTTAGCCAAATTACTGATATAATTTCTTGGATCAGCACATGCAACTTTAAAAACCCACGTAACCAGATGCAGTGCTACATGAAGACACTTTAACTCACTGGAACAAGACATCCTCAAAATACCAAAATGCTGTTCTTTGCAATACATCAAAGCCTGGGTACGCTTCCGAAAACATATGGGTGACTTAATGGTACTTAAGTACCATTCTCTGAAGGTATTTATCTTAAGAAAATCCAGAAAAGCAGTTGAACAGGATTTATGTAGCCAGTTTGAATACAATTAATATACAGAATTCTCCTCCTGGATCTATAAACAGGTAAGTGTTTGCCAGTAAAGCTACCTGACACAGGAAAGTGTTTCTACAGATACTCTAAACAAGCTCAAAGTGACTTCTGTTTTGGAGTCACACAGCAGGTATCCCTACAGGTATGCTGACGTGATCAAAGAATTCCCAATACATACCAGTAGCACCAACTTCAGCAAAAACAGTCGATGCCAATGATGTGGCCAAGAGGAGCAGTAGCTGCCTCCCTTTCTAACAAGATAACATAATATTTGACAGTCTCATTCTACAGTCTCATTTCACCAGTTAGCAAAGAAACATGAGAAAACTGGAGTCAAAAAATACACGAATGTGAGAAAGGCAGCATAAATCACGACTCTTCCCACCAGTTAAGCATTCAGAAAATAATAAGACCTTTCATTCCGGCCATTTCCTCTCCCCTTGACAAACACAGTTTCCCTTCACACTGCATTATAGCTTTTACAGAAAAAGCAGATGAGCTAGTTTCCAAGCTTACTCATAACCCAACTAGGAAACTTTTCCTAAAAATCGAAGTTTTTCTTTGAACCTTTAACCTTGCAACACTGAGACTATCTTAAAAAGAAAGTTTGTGCAGTTAGCATGATCCTTTCTTTGTCAGTGAAAGCTGTTTGTATACACTTGCCAAGCAAGAACTTGATAGCTTTGTAAGCGATACACTTCAACCCTTGAAGATTTTCCTGGAGGAAACAGTGTCACTTCTTTATCCTACCTGCATTTGAAACGTTTTGGCAAGCTTTTCACTTGAAAGAAACACCACACAGACTATCAGGGATGAAGATTCTGATACTACTCCAAAGTAACTCACAACAAACTAGCGCCTGCTCATACAAGTCACTTGTACACTTCCTGCTCACAGTATCCACTTCTCATTCTCAATAAATAAGTAAATAAATAAAGAAATATCGTACTCACAGGTAACACTGGCTCTGGCTCTACTTGCTGCAGTTTGCGTTTCACACCTGTCTGAGGTGGTGGGGGTGGCATAACAGATTCATCCAAGTTGGTTCTGCTGCCTTCCATCATTGATTCTTGTAAACGACTTGGTTCCTCGATAATAGGTTCATCTATATTCCATAATAAACCCAGTTTTAGACACTTTGGTAAAGTTTTGAAATCACAATAAACTCAATGTGCTATTAATTTAGAACTGAGCACTCAACAGCCTGCATAGGTTTTGCAGGGACTTAAACAGAATTGGTACAGATGTGCATACAACTTAATCTAATACCCACTTAATACATTGGATGAAACTGAATCTTCAAGTGTCTTCCAGGAAAAAGTAGTTCTTTTAAGTCATAGACCATATATCAAGCTAAATAACCTTTACAAAGGTCTTCGCTCCATTCATAATCTTTGGTCAGTTAACATAATGCACACACAAAGGAGAAAAATAAGCATCAAGAGAAAGCAGAGCATCTTTGACAAGACACAAACCAATGACATCTCGCTGCTGCTGTTGCTGTTGTTGTTGCTGCTCCTCCCTGGGAACCTCTGGGTTTTCAAAGTCTTTAAGGAACTCATCCAGGTTGTCAGCTTCTCCACCTTTCCTCCTCTTTCTTAAGTCTTCTGGTACCAGGGGTGTAAGACAACGAGTAAAGAGCTATAGGGGAAAGGTTATGTTACTCACTATTCTAAGTTCTCAGTGTCCTTAATTTCATTTGAGAACAAGTAATTACGGACCATCTTCCCTTTCCATTTTTAAGTTATTTTTCCAACAGTAGTAACATTAAAAAACACCCTCCACATTTACTTTCTGCAACTGATAAATATTTTAGGCATTGTTGTTTAGTTGTTTTAGTGAGGATTTTTAAAAAAAATGGTGAATACTGCTCTCACTATATCATTACTTCTATTTTGATCTTTACTGCATATGAGGCACAATCCTAAATATAAGCTCTTTAGAAACGATCCTACACAAAAACATTACCTTCAGTAGCCTGTTATTCCACAAAGGCTGTGCGGGCAGAGAGAAAAGCTTTTCAACTCCACCTGTTTCTTTCCACATCATCAGTTTCTTGGTAGGAGGAGCCAAATCCAAAGTTGTAACAATATCAGAGTAGTCACTTAATTGGGCTCGAATTGTCTTGCTATCCAGTTCTTTCACGCTGTCCACAATCAGCTTTCTCTTCCTCTTTGCTTTGGTTTCCTTGACTGTCGAGATGTTTAACAAGCAGTGAAGGTCAGCTCAAACAGATATCGCACTACAGAACAATCTCGCAGGTCTTACACATCTTATTTGCCTGTGTATAAATGTTCCTCAAGAACCTAAGGCACCATCAGCTTTGGGAGAAGTAGTGAAAAGCTGCAAGAACTACGCAGTCTTGTAGTTCTACTGAATCTCCCTAAGTCTCAATGTCCTCAGCTGCACATGTCTCGCTCCCTCACAGCTAGCTTGTCAGGCTGGAGTTCTTCAGGAGCAAACCCCTGAGATGTAAGGCGCCTCTGACCAAAGAGTCAACACATCACAAGTTTTTCTCCTACACCCTATCTAAACTTTGGTTAGCTACTGTGGGTGGTTATCTTACCTGTAACCTCTCATCCTGCTCTAGAATGACTTTACTGTAAACAGCTTACAGCCTGGCACTCTGAAGCACACCTGAAGCTCTAGGAAACGCTGTCTTTGTTGGTCCCAGCTCATCAGCTAGGACCTCTGTTGCTAGCTTGCCACCAGAGGGCAGCGCTAGGGCTTTTTAACTGGTCAGGGTCTGGAGTTAAGCCTGAAAACACAGGACAAACTACATTTTTTCAGATTTTTTTTAATAAAGCAGAGATCTGTTTATAACGCGCCAAATATAGCAACCATTAAAATAAGAAAGCGTCTTTCATATAGACAAAGCAACAAGGCATCGCACTGTTTGGTAGAGCTTCAAATACAAAGATGCAACTCCTGAATTCAGCAATTCATTAAAGCTATGACTCACTAGAAGAGCACTCATTCCCAGCCATCAAACACAGTATATAGAGAACCGTGCTGCACTACAGGTACTGTATGAGAATTGAAGACATTCCAACTCACTGTATTTTAACCAGCACATTTACCAAAAGCTACAGTTTCATACCGCTATGCATACTGACTGCAGAAACTACAAACTAGTACCTCCAAGACCAAAGCAAGCTACCTACCTGGGAAGTACTGAAAGGTTACCATTAGAATAAAAGGAATTTAACATTTGGTCTCTGGTTTCTCTTCCAAGCAAGAAGTAGTCAGTGGCAATGCTAAACATTCATTTACCCTCCACTGAGCTAAGGTGGTCTCTGATGACCCAAGTAACATTCCCAAATAGCTCACCAGTTATGTCAATAGGCTCCAGAGCAAAAGCTTCCTCTTCGTTAGGAACAAGCGTTGTTTGATCAGTCATAGTTGGTAACGGTTCAACTGGATCTACCGAGTCCGGGCTGTCAGGTCCACCCACTGCCAAGTAGATCAGATAGCTTGTACTATGTCAAAATATTAAGAAATCGTGCTACCCTTCCCATGCCCTCCTCCCACAGATCAAAGTGGTTTACTGCATTTCATACTTTGGAGCTCAACAGGCTTTTAAGGAATTAGAATCCCACAGGAATCAGTCAAAACCAAGTAATTCCAGATCCAGCCCTAGGTCATACTTACTTGATACATTATCATCGTCATCCATGTCATCGTGGGGAGGTTGCTCCGGCATCATTACTCCACTTTCTGAGAGTGCAGGTGGGTCATCAAAAATACCACCATCATTATTACTGAGAAGTTTGTCATCTGAAAAAGCCATATAAAAGATCAGTTTTGAATCTACAAATTCATGAAACAAGTATAGATAAATTTATGAAGTAGTACAGACAAATGTATTACAACACAAATAAATATAATTCAAAGGTTAAAGAAACCTAGATTCAATGCTGACACAAAAGCAATTAGTAGTGCTTTTTCCAGGTGTATTTCAGCTCAAATTTTGAGCTTACAGATATACTTTATCACAATACACTTATTTGCAGCTTACTAGGTTTCTTAATACTTCACAGAGAAGCACTCAATACTTAATTCCTAACATATTTAAACCCTTGGAAAGAGTCAAAGAACAAGAAGAGTTGAATATTGATTTTTCTCTAAAGGATGTTACATATAGAATGGAAAAACTCCAGATTATTTAACTTTACCTCATTTGAAATATGCCAATACTTAACATACTATGCATCATCTATATTGCTCTAGCACTCACAAAACAGAATTTCACTGCTGAAAGCATAACTTAGAGAAGATTCTTGGCAGCAGAGGATACAACCTCTCCCAGATCCTACCAAGAATTATTTCTGAGGCAGAAGAAAACCAAATTACTCAAACATACCCAATATTCCGCCATCATTTCCTTCCCCAAAATTATCATCTTTGTATTGGTCTTCATATTCCAGGTGATTAGACTTCTCATTGAGGTGACTGGTGCTCTGTTCAGGTTCCAGCAGAAGATTGGAAGCACTGGTGCTCACTAGCATGTCATCCTCAAATGCACTACCTTCTCTCATCATCTCACGATCATCCATCCCAAAGTCACCTGCAAGAATATGATTTCACTGCCAAAAATGCTAAAGAACCACAATGCCAGAAACCTAGCTAATTGATCTGCAAAGGGTCAAATATAAGACCCAACTTCAAGGTATCTTCATTACAGAATTAATGATAAGATGTAAGAAATTATGTCCACCAACATCATAGCAAAAATACTGTTCAAACAATTATAAATATAACCATCTCCTCTTCAAAGCATTTTATTATACTTGTTTGAATTGATTTTAGCTGCATTGAAACCAAAGAATTCTGAGGAATTCAAAAAAGTTGCACCTTCCATCTCGAGGTTAGGCTTTGGGTATAGTGAGTAAATCAGTACCAAATCAACACCATCTAGATTACACTTTCAGAAAGATTACTAAATTATGGATTACATTATTGAACTCTGGAAATCAGATATTCAAATACAGTCATCTTCATGCTTTGATTCAGAAATTAGAATGTTGTCCTTGAAAAGACATTAAACAAAGTACACTAGTCACCACTGACTGCTTTAGCTTTAGAAATGCTGTAACAATTTCCGACTGAAGACATGCCTACAATCAAAGCAAGGGCTGACTTCATATTCACACCACGTTTTCAAAATTATAATTGACATAGTACTTAACTAATTAACCTGACTTCACAGTCTTCAGCTTTATATAATCAGCTAGAAGCTTGCTGAATATCAGAGGACAGGTTATTTGGAAAAATCGACATGTACAGAGTAAAAATTAAACGTAGAGAAACACAGCATCTGATCCAATTTGTTTTGTACTTAGTGGGAATTTTTTAGTCATTGCAAAACTACAAAGTTACAGTTCCAAAACTAGCTTAGTAACACATAATAATACACGATAATTTTACCAAAGTCATTATCCTGGAGGATACTGATGTTGCCTACTTCTTCTCTCATTGTAATCTCTTCCACTCTACTCTGGTTCAAACTGAACTGCTGGGCCACATCAATATCACTTAAACAAACAGAAAGCAGCTATTAAAAAATCTCAATTAAAAAAAATAGCAACAGATAAATGTGAAACTAGTTCCTAAAAAGTACACTATACACTTAAGTCTACTAATTAAAAAGTTGATGGTGAATACAGAACAGAAAACACTACTTAAAACAGTAAGATCATTCATGGTTAAAATCTATCACTCAAATTGTGTTAGTTTCTGGGAAACACACCAGTAACTCTTATTCTGTAACTCTTACACTAACATTAAAGGCCAAATAAATAAGCAAGAAAATACTTCCCCTTCAACCTCAAAAGCTATTAATATAATTTATCAAAAAGCGTATCTAGTAACAGTACCAAGTTCACACTCTTTAGGGTATGTTAGGGTACATTTCTTAGAAAAACAAAGAATTTTTCTGCAGTTTCATACTGGTATATACTCTTAATTTCAACGCAAACTGTATCTCACAAATTCCATTACGAATAATCCAAAAGAGTAACATCAATTTTTTTAAAGATCAGGAACTATTCAAGTTGTATGCTTGTTATTATGTTTACATAATAATAAACCCATTAGTACTAAAAATTAAGAATTCAAAGTGCCACTAGAGAAGGTCAACAGGGACATTTCCATAAAACTAGTCTAACCTAGGAATGTATGTGATATGTCTTGCAAAGAAGGAAAAATATAATAGTAAGACATGTCTTGAGTTTGTCAAAAACTTCTATAAGGGCAGCTTTAATTTCGGTTAAAATTACATGCCACTATGAACTTAAAATCAATACAAAGATGATGATGTACTTGTTTGGTATATTAGAAAGCTTAAGAACACAAGTTACCTACAGGGGTTTTTTTTATTTATTCATCAATGAATTTGCTGTTTAAAACCAAGTTCTCATCAACTAAAACAGAACATTATTTGCACGGAAATAAAAACAACAAACCAAGCTTACTCCAGATCAGGAAGTGGCTGGTCAAAATCATGAAACTCCTCAGGTAAGGTAATAGCATTGTAAGCAGCCTCTCTGTTTTCCTCAGGCAAATCGACAACCCCTGCAGAGAAGAACAGTCAAGGCATGAGTTCCCATTCCTTACAAGGACAGCATTTTCCCTATGCCTTCAGCACTGTTCTCTCTGCAAAATTGAACAAATGCTAGACATCCATGAAGAAATCTTATAATAATGTCAGTATTGAGATTCAGCCTATATTCAAAACACATACCCTCAAGCCCTTGTAGTGGTTCATATAACCCTGGAAGCCTTAACTCAGTCCATTGTGTTTGTGTAGCACAATGCAGAGGTGTGCAGTTAACACAGGTGGTGTCTGTCATTCCAACACTACGCAGGTACCTGCTACAAAATCATTTTATCACATGTTCCTGATGAGCTCATTAGTCCTGCATTTTAAGTAAAGCAACTGCAACAGGACAGCTTGGTTTGGGTAAAGCAGCAGCAACACAGTACGACTACTTTGCTACCAGTCATTTAGCTCTGAAAGTCTCAGCAGGGCACTGACTGTACTTGGGCCACGGAGACTCTTTTCCATTTAAGAGAGCTGGATTACCTAAACCACATACATATCTTTTATTATCCTCCCAAAATGGTTAATTTGCTATTCAGTGGGCATTCCCAGAGCATGACTATCAGATTAGGCATTACACATAATCAGTGCCAGTAGCTGTGCCTCTGTTTTGCTCAAAGGCTTAGAGGTCAGGACACTCAAAAGTGCACGGGAAATGCAGGTTCAATTCTTTCTGTAGCTTGAAGAAGATTTGAGCTCTATGTTCTGTCTTCTAACTCACACGACAGAGGCAACTCTGAAGCATACATATCTCAGAAACAGTCTGCCCACTGTGTTCCCCTTTCCAATGGATCAAAGAACCACTGTCCAGAGAGACCAGGAACAAGGCATGAGTCTGTAGTTACTCATCTTGGTGTTTGGCTAGGAATGAAGAAGCTCATCCTTTCAGGCCTATCCAATATTTTTACCATTGGCTGCTTTAAGTAAAACTTGTAAGCAATTCTCAGAGCAGACAGGATCAAGTCAATACCAAAGCCACAAAGCTGATAAAACGAGAACAAAGATAAATGCCTCAAAGTGCTTCAGGTGAGCTCGTCACTTTTTGTAAATCTTGTTTTGAAGTGCTTCACCTTCCAAGTGAACTCTGCTGGGAGTGAGACAATTGGGAAAACATACTGCCTTGTGAAATTTGACAAATTTAATGTGTTCTCATCACCTGGGGAAGTTAAATGCAATAGTAAACAAAGTTGGCAAAGTCAACAAATTGCCACAGAAAGCTACATAAAGTTCAATCACAACATGAAGATCAAGCAATGAAGATTAAGGCATTATATACTTTAACTTTTCTCAAATACATCGTTGTGCTGGCTTCCAAGAGTTTTTTAAAAAAAGTCTTCCTTAAGTTCCGCTTTTAAATCTGTTGCACTCAAACTTAAAAATGCAGACTACGATTCAGCAGCTGTGAGTATCCAGCAGCGGCACTGTCATAGATACGCTCCAGCTGGAAAAAGAATTTCCTAAGCCAGAATTAAAGAAAACTACCAACCATGTGTATATAAGCCAAGTAATCCATTGCTGCATGGGAAGTCATTCTAGGCACTAAGATGACTCCCTACCTTCACAGAAAAATTTTAAAAGTAACAACACTGAGAGAAGGTGTGTTGCACACACAGAAGGGAAAACAGTTTTGTTGCACACATTATGGTGCATATTATTTCCAGAAAACATATATATGAAGGTGGTAAAAAACCCAACAAAACAACAACAACCCACATGCTTATTTCTATGTTCCTTTTGCAACTTGCTCAAGGCAATCTTCACCCTTGATGGAAACAAGCTCCCTTTTGTGCTACTATTCAGTACGTGGCAACTGGCCTTTTCTAGACTTACGACAGAAGGTAAAAGCTATGCAGTGTATTTCCATTTAACATCATATGCCAACAACAACCAAAACCATAACTGAGATTTTACTGCATCAGCACTAATAGAAAAAGTTTTCGCTCATAATTCAATTAAAAGATGTTTTTAACATACAATTTAGTCGCACAGTTGGTGCAACCTGAAGCTGCACCAAAGAAAATAACTTCTCCCATAATCCTGTATAATTTTATGCAATTCTTCTACAGAGCTGAGAAGGTAGAATTGTATGCTTTCTTAATAAATATTATGTAAGAATGTAACTTTTCAGAGAGTGCTTAAAGACAGATACCTGGACGAAAAGCCATCTTAATCTTAATGAAAGCCTCATTACAGTCTGCAAGAAGATATTTTGCTTTCCTGTGGTAGATCCTAACAACGCCTAGTAAGAGATGTCCTGAGGTTCGAAGTGCCATCTTCACCTAAAAAGATATTGCACAATCAATGAATCAAATGTAGTCTTACCTTATTTCTTTAATGAAATTTCAGTCAGCTTTGCACGAGTTATTCAATAACATCAAATATTTTTAAAAAAAGTATAAAAATTGGTAGAAAACTGAAGGAAGAAAGAATGTAAAGTCTTCAGTTCAAGATGATATTCACATATTATTTATGGATGACCTGGCAAATATTAGTAAATTAATAGCAGCTCAGTCCAGGAACTCCCAAACACTCTTCTGTCTAGAGGAAAAAAGAAAGAAAAAAAAAACCCAAGAGACAACAACAAAACAAACCTCATTTTACCAAACCTTTTCCTGGTATCTTTGTTAGTTTAATTGGTAAAAAAAGGAAAAACAGAAAAATACGGACAGCCATAAATTGCAATTTGGCTAAGTAAAATTTGGTTAAAAATTGCTACTTGTTACCCCGTCACCTTCTGTTCTGCACTTAAGGAGAAAATCAGAGAGACGGTGAAAGATATGGGATGTCCATAAACAAGCACTACCACATTAAAGCAATTTTAAGTTTATTTTGTATTTAACCTCACTGCTTAACTATGTAATCAAATATCTGCTGCTGGAACAGAAAACTGACCCAAAAAAAATATCCAGAGAGGACTCTTACTTAAGTATTTCTAATAAGAAAGAGCATGAGACTTGTGTCCAAGGGTACATGGAAAAATTTTCTCCCAGAAAGATTAAGCCATATACGGTTTAACCTTAAACTCTTAAGAATTCAAAATTTTTAATGCACACAATGTCCTTCCAATATTCTAGCTGATTAAAGTGTTAAATATAGAAAAAAGTGCCTATCAATTTCTCATTTTTTCTAAAAGAATGTTGCAGTTCACTAGAGTCCATGAACATTATCAACTTCTTCCTAAATCCTTCTAGAGCTGACACTGAAACAAATCACTCTCTCTGTGACTGTACTACACAGGTTTTTGCTTATATGTAGCAGTTCTTCCATAGAAGCATTATAGAAACTTTGTTATATTTATATGAACCAAAAGAAAAGATAAAAATAAGTTTTCTTTCTTTTTCAAATAGTTGCTTTTCTTGTAAGACATACAGACATCTGTTATGTGACAAAAGCCAAAACCATATTACTCCACTAGGTCTTAAATGGAAAAATTAATTTTCATGAGTAGCAGAAGGGGTAAAAAAAAAACCAAACAAGACCCACATTTGAAAACTCAAGTTTCTCAAAATTTCCTCTGCTTTCACAAGAGCCATCCAGAAGTGTTATGTTCTTTCAGTTTTGTTGCTATCTATTCCCTTCCCAGAAAACCAGAGACTAAAATCTTCAAAAGCAACACTACACTACAGTGTAGTGTTTTTATTATATGGACAACTATCCTCACGTAACCAGTAATATCACAAGCTACTGTGATCCTTCAGATCTATTTGCTATAGTTAAGCAAAAACATGGGTTGAACTTAGGTCACACATACAAACGAGAATATCTTCCATATTATCTCTATAGCTTCCAGCAACAACAGCACTGGAGAGACAGCACCAGAGAACCTGGGCTTTTCTTTCTTCCAAAGATTTGCTTTTAAATGATGTATAGTACATCAAAATGCACATCCTCCATTTACACAAAGCAAAACGTTTTGTAAATAAATTTTAAGATACTCAAAGATCAAAAATTTGACAAGAATCAAGAGCCAATATGGTATCCCACATGTGAGCAGACCTTTCCACACTTCAAAATAGCAACATTAAGAATTTTGTTTCAATGACCACCTGTACACACAATTTCTTTTCACTGCAAGATAACATTATATCAGTATAAAAGAGATACCTTTGGTGAAATTATACTCTCCACGCTGCTCTCCAGATTACATTCAAAAACATGAGCTTTGGTTAGCTTCTTATCCCAGTGGGCCGCCAGCCAGATTTTGGCCAGCGGCCCACGCTTGCTCAGGACAAAGTGGGCATAGAACATGGTCCCAGATATCTAAAACAAAGTGCAAACCTGTAAAGAGAAAAGCAAGTTTATGTAGGGGTTTTTTTAGAAAATTTTTATAAGGAAGTCTTATAAGTATACCCTTATCTACAGGAAGCAAAGTACATGTTTGCTTTTCAATCATTAGGGTCAGACTAGTTGCAGAAAATATTTAAGAAGCCAACACTTACAAGTAGTGGCCATATACTTGCATATGTACTTATTGCAGAGGAAATGCAAAGCAGGAAGAACTGCAACCAATGACCACTTACATAATTTAAAAACGCTTGTCATTCTACAAGAAAAAAAATCTTGACCACATTAAACTTTATAGTAATGATATCAAACTCATATAATGCAAACAAACATGTCTTAGTTTTCAGTCCGCAGCCGTTCTCTACCACTTCCATTTCTATCTACTCTTAATTCAGTAGCTACTACTGTACTATAGAAGTATACATTCTACATGGTTTCAGTAGAACATTCAGCATTATAAAATACACAGTCCTAAAGTTTTTGGATTTCATTATGTAATCTTAAAAAATACAATTATGTCTTTACTTCTGGGAAGACTGCTCTCAATTTCATAATCCTCAGTAATGCTTCATATTTTTTTATTCAAGTGATAGTAAAAATGCTAAGAAAATTGACTGCATTATTCTAAACTTCCTGAAGATTTAATTTTCTTCTTTCTCCTTCACTAGGAAAATGGACTTCCTTTTATCTACTTATCTAGTAACTACCTTCTTATGGCTGATTTCAACATATCAAACCATAGGGAAGCAGAACAGCATGATGTCTTATGATCTAAACATGCCCATTTCACGCATGAGGTAAACATACGATTCAGTTCAACTGCAAGTCGAGAAAACAAAAAGTTTGCTTTAAAGATGTGGAAGATCCTCCACAAACATCTTTTTCTCCCGCAACATCTGCCACTAGGGAAAAAGAAATGAAAAAGAACAGCTGAGATGCAACAAGTGCATTTGTTTTTTTATCTCCTCCACACCTGAAGAAAAACTGCCAGACGGAACACAGCAACCTAAGAGTAAAAGCAGGGCAGTTCTACCTGGGCAGAGCCAGAGTGAGAGGCATCAGTTTCTAGCTGTAAAAAAATGCTCCAGTGTTCCCCAGATGCAGGCAAACACAACTTACAGGGAAACATAAAGCACTGGTAAACATGACAGCCAGAGAAATTCTCAGGAAGGCAATGCCTAAATCATGCTAGCTTACTTGTAGGCAAAAGAAACAAGGTTCAAAGCAGCCAGGGTAACACTGTTGATACGTGAAAGGTATGCTTCACAAAGAAAAAAAAAACCAAAAGAGAGAAGCACAATTGTGACTTCTAGAAAAATAAGTATAGGGGCAAGAGAAGCACTGGCATTACAGTTTTAGTGGAAGCAAAGCCAACATCTAGCTACCTGGATAAGAAATGAAATATTGTAGATGTAAGTGTAGATCTCAAAGCAAAGGCCAATAATCTTTATTTTCTGGGAGGTAGGTGTGTTTTGTTTTAATAAATGGGATTTGAAGGAATATAAAGGATAAGGAAAGTTTTCTTTGTAGTGGTATCATACTCCACACTTGTACCCCCTCACAGGTATCGTTCAACATGCAAGATGATGAAAACTTTAAACTTCAGCTGTATTAAACAGAGAGCAAACTTGTTTGGACAACAGAACCTATCATCAAGCTTCTCTCTCTTAATAACAGACTGGCCACTGATTCTGTGCATGACCAAGAATGGACACAATGGAGAAGATTTAAAGGAAATAAAGGTCATGTTCAGCTTCAGCTCAGGTTAACACAGCAGAAAGAAAGGATTAAAACTACTCTTGGGAGTGAAGTTGGTAGCTGTGAGTCATAACAAAGCTGTAGATTAACAAAAAAAGGTTAAAATGCCAAGATTATTTGTTGAGACTGTGGGGGAGCTAAGAACGGCCCTGCACAAAGATGGACATGAGCAAGCTCTTCTAGGAAGCACAACAGAACCATTTTGGAAGACTCTTTGATCCACAAAAGTTATCTAAAGAAAGGTATCCTACTTTCTCCCATTTTTTTCAAAAAAGACGACACACTGTCTTGAAGACCAGCAGATAATTCAATCCCTTATGCATTTTCAAAGGCCTCACAGTGTTTTTCTATATACAGAGATGTAACTTTGAGTTCCTACCACAACCACCACTGCTCTGGTAACAGCAGGCCTGTGAATTATGTCTAAATACAAGGAACAGGGGAAACCAAACATATAGTTAACAAAGCCACTTGTATTACTCCACTAAAAAATTCTCCCAACATTCGCAAAAGAATGTACTTTGATTCATCAACTTTGACACAATTATTCACCAATGATTTTATAATCATTAAAATACACAGAATGTACTTCACAAAACTTTAACTTACAACTTTAAATTCCATACAGCAAGGATAATGCAAGTATAAGACAAACAGCTATCTAAGAGGAAACAAGGTTCCCCAGAAAACTGAGGTGTCGTGATCACACCAAGGCTAATGATTTCACAACTTTTTTTTTTACTTTAAAAAATAAAAAAAACATAAACATACTGCTTCTTCTAGAGAATACAGTCCAAGTCAAAGTACTTACCCATAAAGGTGCTTAATATGTGAATGGGTTTCAGAACATATGCTTTGTTAGCAGTTAAATCAAAGAACGGGCTTAGAACCACTGCACCAAGGGAAAGCAGAGGAACAGGAAGCGATCACCTCTGCTTTCAGCGTTTCCCAGGTTTCAATGCCACTTAGTGCTGAAGTTATGGATCAAACCTGAAACTTGCTTGTAGGACTAAGGAGAAGATTACACTACATGTGCATGGTACTTAAACTTGGAGTGAATAAGCATCAAAAATATTGAGCTACTGACAGGTCGTCTGTTTCTCTTCACCTACTGCAGAAGCCTCGCCACAGCAAAACACATGAAAAGAACCAGTGACAATCAGACAGACAGTTTTAAAGCATGTTTTCATCTGAACCGTTACGAGTCTCTGCCGCTTCCAAATTCCAGCAGATGCTCTGTGTGGTAATACCTGGATTACAGCTACTGTACAAATCCCACCTTTGTGGTTCTGAGCTGCAGCAGCTCAGCTACTGTTGTTCTGAGCATCAGCACAATCGAATCGCTTAAAGCAGGCCCCAGCAGTCGCTCTCGCTTTCTCCCGACTTTTTTTCTTTCTTCTCAGATAATCCTTTCCCTCATTTCAGGCTCTTTATCTGATCTTTAATTCATAGGGCAGTATGCAGATGCAGTAGCATAAAAGGAGAAGAAAACGATTTCCTGGCATAATTTCAGACTGGGATGAATGTTAAAGGAACTAAGTTTCTTGGAGTGGCAGAGTGCTCATGCAGACTCGTAAAACATATGTTGTCAGCTGCAAAAGTACCTCACAGGAATCCTCAGAAGAAAAGGGTAGCTGGTGGCTTTTAAAAAGCTTGTAAGGTAAAATATAAAACTGTTAATTTTTGAAATTGACTGGATGTGGACCAGGACCTTAAAGCTTGTTCTGAGAATTTACTCATTTTTTCTGTCTTGCTTGCACTGCTTTGATACAAACAACACGTACTCACATAAGACTAGGTGGGACCAAATCCCCATCTCACCAAACTGTGCTTTTAAAAGACTTTAAACTTGATTTTAATTAACTTCGAATTTGACTCAGCATGCCACAACTGTCCTCAAATTCCTTTGTCTAAATTTTCCTCAACAATTGCATAATCTTATTTTTTAATATTTTTCTTTCTACAGAAGTGTGAAAAAGCGCTATAATTCTATACACAAAGACAACACAAAGTGAAACTAATATAATACAGATCGTGCACTGGGTCTGATCCAGAATCTGCCTGTTTCATTCTCTCATCTGAGTATCTGTTAATTGATCCTCCTGAAGAAGCAACAGGAAACCTGGGTACATGCCACCTATGAACTTCATCTTAACCAATTCACAAATATTTAAGCCTTAAAATCCTTTTGCATATTAGAAAGGCTATCTTAACTCTGAAAAGCATTCTCACATAGCTAAAGTCCCACCCTTCAAGACATTTAGAAAGAAGCTCAGTGAGATAGCAGTTGACAAAAGTATTGCAGACAACAGATAAAATATTCACCATATTTTAATTTGACCATGGTTCACTCTAGCCCATTTAACATATCTGCCTGTTTCCCTACTAGGTCAGGTTATGCACATACACACCAGTTCATAGGTTAAGCTCAGTCTTCAATTTGTTTTATTGTCACCTACTTTTGTTCTTCTTGTAAGGCAACTCCAGAACCACATTCACCCACTGATTAGCAAGCAAATTCCATACTACAGTTTAAAAATCAGCCAGTCAATTTGGTCTTATGCTATCCTCCCATCTCACTTCTCTGCTGGTTTTCCCCTACACACATAGGTTCTTCCTCTGCTGTCCTCGTTTCTGTTTTGTTAAGCTAAGCCAGTTCTGGGTGATCTGCAGAAAAGTGAGCTCAACCTGTGCACCTGCAGCAGTATGAGTTGGCCCTGCTGCACTTCAGAAGGCCAGAAGGATTACCTTGACCCCGCAATTGTACTTTGAGTTCTGCAATTTTAACCCATAATACTCCATACAATCCTTCCCACAAGCCTTAAAATTTCCCTGGTGTGGGCACTTACTAACATTGTCTCACCAGCAGGTTTCAATAGCACACTGAACACCTAGTGCCACTGTCCCAGTCTGAGCAGAACCAATTCTCTGTTCAGTGATTTTATACTTTTCAGCTAAGTTTCTTCTAAGATTGCACTTTCTGAAGCAAACAGAATATTTCTGCAGACAGTGTGTGTTATCAGAAGTGATAACACAATATTTAGAGTTGCTACCAAGAATTGGTGTGCAGAAAGGCTCTTGCTTATGTTGCTCCCATGGAAACCAAGGTCACAGCTAAATCTTTTGCTCCATGCTGCAGTACCATAAAGTAAAAGGTCACACCTCCCAGGAGGACTAGACAGGACAGGTGACCCAAAACTGACCAACAAAGTAAGTACTGCATTCCATATACATCATATTCAGTGTAAAGTTGAGGGATAACAAGGGTTAAGCCCTCTCCTTCAGTGGCTGGCATCTGAGGAGGATTGTTCTTCTGCCTTCGATCACAGTCTGTGAGTTCCTGAATCTAGAACCACTGAGTCAGTCTAGGGCACCCCCAGTGCCTGCCTCACAGCATCAGTGGTGATGTGACTGCCATCAGGGGGTTGGGTTTTATACTGATTTTCTATGAATTTGCATATATTTCATTATTTTCTTATTAGTATTGTGATGGCTTCTTTTTATTGTTATTGTTTCATTAAAGCTATCTTAGTCTTCCAATCCGAAAGTCTGTCTCTCCTATTTTCTTTCCCTTTCCCTTTGTGAAGGGAGAGGGGTTAACAGAAAGCATCTGCCTTTCGTGT
>NW_009699612.1:52466-54488 GCF_000703405.1 Apaloderma vittatum
AGCCCTAACTAACCCCTGACAGACAAACTGGTACCCAACATGGGGCACAAGATTTAGCAGGGACCTTGGCTTCCACAGGACCAGCCTTCACAAACTCCACTAATAACTCCTTAAAGCTCAATGTCTTTTTTCAGCACTACCTTATTTAGAATCATAGAATTTTCAAGGTTGGAAGGGACCTTAAAGATCATTTAGTTCCAACTCCCCCACCATGGGCAGGGACATCCCCCACTAGACCACGCTGCCCAGAGTTTACATGTTGCTACAGTAAACTTTTATTACCACACAATTAGTCTTGTCTTGCCACCTTCAGCAACATTTCATCTCCTTCCTTCAACTACCCTTGTAAGTCTCTGGTTAATCTGCATTTTTCTGAATTTTAATATGCTACTTGGTTGCACCTGCAGCTTTACTGAAGTTTGACAACAAGTCACCTCAATTTCTTATGTCCACAAAAATCAATTAATGAAAAGATGAAACTGAACTAGTCCAACTTGACATACTTTTGACAAATGCTTACAGCATTTTCCATTTATCTCCAGTTTTTTTTCCATTTTTCCAAAATCCTATGGCTGAGGATGCACTATCAGGTCTATAATTCTCAAAACATCACTCCTTTACAGGAAGCATATTAGTTTTCTTTAGTTACAACATACTATGCACGTATAACATGACATTGCTAGAACCAGTGTCTCACTAAAGTTATTAATTCAAAGGACAAATCACTCAATTATTCTACAGAGTCTGAGATCATTGCTTCCACACACGCTCCATTTTCATACCTAAACCTCAGCAGGTATCCTGTCCTTGCCCCTAGATTCAGTATGTCCAGTCATCCAGTGGAAAAAAACCTTTACAATTTTAGACTCTTGATTATCCCAACCTGTTTTGCACAATTCCAGTTCCAAGTCGAACACACTTGCAAAAACCACATATTAACAGAGTCCTTAAATGTACATAAATTGAATAAAAGAATTCCTTATGTTACTACATCATTTGCAGCAGTTATTCCACTGTGCTGTTTACCCAACAAACCCCAAACTAACTTTTTGCCTTACATTTTGCCTTGAAATTAAAACTCACATATTAACTGAAGCAACTATTTTCGTTTCTGTGGGAAACCCCATCATAGCAGCAGCTGTGATGGCAAGACAAGACTAATTTAATTGTATGGTAATAAAAGTTTACTGTAGCTCTCACTTGACTTTTGGCTCCTTTTATTCCCCCCACCACACTTCCTTCTTCTCTAGTAAAACCTTCAGATCAGTGGGCTATGTGTTTCCAAGTTCCATAGAATGTCAAATGTTTACAAATGAACCTCACAAAATAAAATGCACGTCAGGCCCTAGTTATGCTTTGATGCTTCCCCTTTTTTCATTTAACGAGAGTTACTAAGGAAGAGATTACTAAAAGCATATGCTTATTGTACACGTTCACAACGTGGGCCTAAATGATAACCTCTCTAAATCTACAATATTGTTTTCCACACACCTAAACCGAATCAAAAGCCACTTTCGGTGAAACGGTGCCATGCCAGTAGGTCACAGTGACCCCAGACTTCTTTGTTACTGATAAAAACACCTCGCTTTATATTTAACAGAAGCCCTTCATCCAAGATCAGAGAGAAATCTTAAAAACCATAGCAAGATTGATATCTGTGTCCATAGGGCATACTAGAATAAGATCTTAATCCTTCAAGAGCAGGCATTTAAAGGGGCCTTTTATTTGCAGTCACAGCACCCAGAATGTAGTTCATACGTTACTAGCGAGGACGGCGAGAACACGCCATACTTTTAACCTATCCCAGTCAGAAGTTAAATGACATTGGAAAAACCAGAGACCCGCAGATGGAACTTTACTGCCCCTGCCCAGACCGCGGCAGCTCCACCGTCCCTTCTGCCCACCCGCAGCCAGGGATCGGGTACGTTACTCCGGCCTCCGGGGGCACCAATCCCCCGACCCCCCGGGGACCGGCTCGCCCGCGAAGAGCGGAGGTCGCTGCGCTCCCGCGCCTGGGGCTGC
>NW_009699613.1:0-20232 GCF_000703405.1 Apaloderma vittatum
CTTTGGAACGGTGCTATGGGAGAGTTTGACAGCTGACACTATATCTTGATCTCTCTCTCCCTAAGACAGTGAGATTCTAACTTGTTTAAGTGTATATCTAAATTATGGGTTTAGACGGTGTTTTCAGAGTTAAACAGTAGACCGATCCGTTTGAATAAGTCAACTTCTCACTCTCTTTTCCCTTGGAAGTTTTAAATTACTCCAGATTTGCAACTGAAAGTGAATTTATTGCTTCTGAAATGTGTCAGTAGCAGCATTTAGGGTCAGGAGAACTGCAGGATGTGAAATACCATGAATTTCCACACTGCGACCTGTCAAGTAGGTTTCAATCCTGAACTAAAATATTATTGCATTTTTGGTCACAGTCCACCAAAAGTGCCTTAGGTTGTAGATTTTCTAACACTTTAAGCCAGTGTTAAAAAAACGAGGCTGCAGAAAGGTGCAGCCCAAATGATCCATTAGCTCCTTTCTTGTGCTGTTTGAACCGTCCATTTCACACAAAACTGAGTAAGATATTTGAACTGAATTAAAAGTGGACCAAAAAGGGCCAGCAGTCATCAGGAGTTTCCAGATCCTGGCATGTCAAAGTTGGCTGCTTAGCACTAGATCATGTAACTAGCCTACCCACATAGAAATCTCTAGGAAAACTTTTTTAAGTTGTTTTCGTGGTTAATTTGCAAGTAAGTGTATATATAATGATGCGTTCCATGTACATTAAAATAAGTGTAATTGTGGAAAAGGCTCTAGGACTTCCATAGTCGTGTGACTTTTCAGTAAAACAAGGAGCAGCTGTAACCAAATTTCCCATTAATAATTAGAAACTATAGCTGTCTGGTTAAAGAGAGATTGAAAATGTTGTTTAAGCAATCTTGGAAGAAAAGCTAGGGGATTTTAAGTACAGGAGCTGACAATGCTGTAACTAAATCAGCCTCTAATGAATAACAGATAGAGAAACAGACACAAAAGCATGGAGATAAAGTTTCAGTGGTTTCTCATGATAGCTCTAAAACCAGCAATCGTAAAGTGATTTATGATTATGGCTATTAATGTGTGAAATCACACTAGCAGTGTTATTAGCCCGCACAGCAACATGTGAATTAGGAAAAAAAGTTTATGTTGATTATATGTATTCTGTCCTTTGCTTTCTTTGCTGCAATTTGCTCAAGAAACTCATAAATGCTTTTATAAATGTACTCAATTATTTCAGGACAGGTAAAAAAATCTAATTTGTATTGTAGCTGGACCTGTGACATTAAAACAATTCAACCATTCATGTGTTTCAACCATTTTTTCTAAGTCTTTGAGTACAATGTCATAGTAATGAAATAGTTTTCTAAGTGACATAGATTTTGACATGTCTCACCCCACCTATATCATTTTGCACTATATATTACAGGTTGTACATATAGCAGGCAGTGAGAGAGTCAGATGCCTGATCTGATAAAGCTAAGCACTACTAAGAAGGTTCTTACAATGTATAATACAACTGTATGAAAGAAACTATAAATTATTTTGCTGTCCAGCAGCTCTGAAGAACATGTGCTATTTTATATATTCAGAGCTATTTTATAAGTGCTATTTTATATATCTAGAGCGCAGTAACAGATGTTCATAACTTTGAATTATCCTAAGAGGAATTCAGAATAGGTAAATATTTGCACAATATCTTTGTGGCCTTCATAACAATTTATTTGTGCAGAAGTGTCTACAGTGTAAGCATCATTATTCATCCAAAAATAATGCCAGAGGCTGGTTACAGCCAGACTGACACAAAGAACAAGAGGCCTCCTTGTCACCGATGCCATCCCTCAAGCTGTAATGAAGTCCCAAAGGAAGACCAGACCCATGCAGGCACAATCTTACACTCACTAGAGTTCTATAAATACATGTCATTTTCAAAAAGAAAAGATGATATGCCTGAAAATCTGTTTGTAGACAGCACTCATAATTAATAAGAATCTACTTTTCCTTCTGTAGCCTTAAAAGTAGTTTCCAGCTCTTACAATAACTTCTCTTCCCTCTCTCCCCGCAAAGGATGAGAAACTAGTTTTTAAAGTGAAAATACTCAGTCTCGGCAGCAGGGAGGAGGACTGCTTCCTTCAGTGCAGTCACAGCATAAATGGAACCTAATGACAAAGGTCGCACAACAGAAGTGGTAGATTCTTCCTCCAGTTGGGAACATTGAGTCTCACTGCAGCTTAGACAGGGTCCTTGACAATAAAATAAATAAAGAGACAAATAAATTTTAAAAGGCAACCAAGAAGCAATAAAAACAAAGAATTATTACACACACACACATCCCAAGGCATTGCCTGACAAAACAAGGCTTAATTCTTGTTCTTTAGAGAGCCTGGTTTTTACAATTTATTAAATTTTAATAATTGAGTTGTGGATTTTTTTAATATAATAAGGCACAAGTTGCTATTAGCAATACCAAACAAATTACAAGGGATCCTCCTCATTTTCTACTGGGAAACCTAACAACTGACCAAACCAATGGTTATTAAAGGTGAAAACAGCTCTAAGCTCTGGTGCATGTAACAGAGGACACAGCCTGGGAAGAAAAATGTCTGCAGATTCTAATCTAAAATATGCATTTTTCTCATTCATTCCAGGTGAGCATTAAACGAATATTTTAAGAGCATATATGTGTAATTCCACTTCATTTCTTTTTGATTGATTTATTTCTAGACTACTCTCTTTCTTTGTGCCAACTGGTGCTATTGTTCCTGTAGGCAGAAAAAAAGAATAGCAAAAGATATTTTGAATGCAAGCACAAAATTCAGCTGAAAGTCTGCCTAGTCACTGTCTGGTTTTCAGCTAGTACATTATGTATTTGAAATACATTCATTCTTGCTTCTTTAGTTACGCTTTTTCTAGATATCATACTAGAGGTCTACGGGATTTAAGAACGCTGCTTTCCAATACAGTAACAACTCAGCGGGAACTCTATCTGTTATATATTTGGTTATCTGTTCTGAATCAGCAATGAAAATAGCATTACATTTCTGATTTTTTTAACGCGTATTTATTGTCTGCATAATAAATAGTATTTTGCTTTAAAGAAACAAATTAAAGCTAGCCTATCTGCAATTCTGTAGATATTAAGGACAAAATAAACTTTTTTTTGGAAATAGATGCTGTAAGATAGATGTAAGAAAGAAAACAAGATAGAAACCTCAGTCACATAATTATTGATGTGCCAAAATAATCCTATTTCTTAGGTATTACCTCTGTGTTTGTAATAAAACCTATGCATTGAAAAAAAATAATTTCCAAACCAACTCTTATTACTCTGCTACACTTAGTTGTAATTCCTCCACCCCAGCCTAGATCATAGCTCATCCTCTACATTACAGGACAATCGCAGGTTGCAAAGTATTTTTCATAAAAAATAATTTCCAGACCATTCCAACCCCATTTTTAATAGAGAAGAGTGATTTGTCACACTATCCAACAGCTGTGTAGAAAGAAGTGGCCTGATTTAGAAAAGTTGAAAAATCCTACTTTCACATTTAGAGTGGGGTTGGATAACTTTGAGGAAAACTTTTCATTTTTCGGCAAACTTACATGCACGTAAGAACACACCTTTGTCAATAGCGCATCTGGTAGGAGATCATTATGACAAGTGTAACTTGGTGTTTGTTGTCCGTGGCACAGTAGGTATAAATTCTGCAAAATGAGACTGGTCAATGGCAACTTTTGTGTTTCTATGCAAGATTTATTACAACAGGTGGAATATAGAAGTGAATAAATCACCTAAAGCATCATGAGTCTAATACTTTATATGCATGACTATTCTGGGGAAAAAAAGCCAGTAGCTTAGATTCCTGTTTGTTACCTTTCTGTTTAGTCTGTGTATGCTTGGCAGCAACACAGAACAAATTCCTGTTGTATCAGAGACCTTGTGTGATTGACGGCTCTGAATCCGCTGCTTTCTGCCGGTCAGCTGCCATATTTCCATTTCTTTATGACTCTGTTAATATGAGATGGAGTTTGCAGACTTTTAATATAGGAATTAAGGTGCTCCCTGTAATAGCAAAAACTAAAATGTAAAAATCTGTGAGCATATAATTAACTTTGGGACATGGCTCCTGATGTGTTATCCTGGAGTAGTCTCTTATCTGCCTCTGTGCCTGAAATACTCCACAATTAATGCTGCTGTGAAATATTGCTCAGTGGTCGTTCACATTTTATGAGCTACTCAGATTTTTCATTTATGATGCTGGGACCATCTGGATTTTTTTCCCTTCCTTCCTTTCTCTCTGTCCCATCCCATCTTTCTAAAATAAATTACCTTATTGCTGAACAAGGCAGGACTTGTACAATGTCACATATACAGCTAAAGTTCCATATTTCTATGGAACAAGTTTGTTGGATTGTGCAGCTATAGAAGGGCATGACCACCAGCAGAAGCCCAGGGCAGTTTCTTCACCTATCTTACACTTCAGTTCTGATCTTAAATTAATGAGAAGCAGTCCAGGAATTAGCTTTGTCCTTTAGCTCTCTGCATGTATCACAGATGTCCTACCTCTATTCGTGTCAGTGAGCATGCTTGGGTGGATTTGAGGTGAATGCTAGTTTCAGACAATTGATTCTGCTGCAGTATCTCCCTCTCTGGGTGGTGTTACAACCCATCCTTCCTCCACTTCCTCAGCCTGACAGTTAGCTCCTTCACAGAGCATGGGATCAGGACTGACCTGCAGCTGCAGCGTGAGCCAGATTTCACTTCACGTTGCCTGCTAATTCATAAAGCTTGTTTACTTGCAGTTGTTGGTGAGTGTGACGTGTGATTCCCCCCTAGCCACCAGTTCACCCAACACCCCTCAAGACAATCATCTCACTATCACATTCCTAATATACCAATTTGATGTCCAATGACAGGACAAGGGGCAATGGGTACAAGCTGAAGCATAGGAGGTTCCACAAAAACATTAGGAAAAACTTTTTCACTGTGAGGGTGACAGAGCCCTGGCACAGGCTGCCCAGGGAGGTTGTGGAGTCTCCTTCTCTGGAGACATTCAAAACCCGCCTGGACGCGTTCCTGTGTGACCTACTCTGGGTGATCCTGCTCTGGCAGGGGGGCTGGACTGGATGATCTTTCGAGGTCCCTTCCAACCCAAATCATTCTGTGATTCTGTGATATCCTTCAACAGGGTGCACTGCAGAGAAATAATGCAGTAAGGACACAGGTAATTCAAAAAGGACAGACTGGTATGTCTTTTCTCTTGTAGCTTGGTGGCCTTTCCATTTTCTTTCCTGATATCTTTAACTGAAGAATTATTTTTGTGTGTGTGCGCTCCTGTTTCATTTCTATAGTCCTCAGTCATTTTAATATCTTTTCAAATAAAAACACACAGCCACTATTTTTCTGGTTTTTTTCTGGGTCTCTCTAATAATTTATTCCTCTCATTTGTGCTTATTTTCCAGTTAGAAGATTTGTCTCACCACAATTAATTAATCTCTTTTGTTATTTTTTTCCACTAATTCCTGTGGTTTTACAAGTTTTTCCATTCTTACACCTAAAACAAATAGACAACTTGCTGTAAGGATTAATACCACATGATGTGGAAGAGGCAAAAGGGGAGGAGAGGAAAACCCATTCAGTTTTATCTGCGAATACATTACATATATGTGACCCATCCCAAAATTCCTACCATTGTGATTTCTCCTTTACTTTTGTGAATGGCTGACAAGACAGGAATTCTGATTATTAGCTATACATTATTTATAACACGACTATTGAATGCATGTATTAGGATTTTCACAATTTGACTTTAGCACTTTCTTGTCAAATATGAAAAATTTACTTTGAAACTAGAATTAAAATATTTAAGTAAGTGACAAAATTTTACTTTACTTTTTTGAGATATTATGAACACAATCCGTTCTCATTCATTTCACTTCCCGGGATTACTGCATGCTGTATCAGATTATAAAGTTTAACCAGAGGGTTACAGGTTGAAAAAAAATCCAGGCTAGCAAAGCAGCTTATTGATGTTTTTAGACTATGGTATGAGAAGGGTATAAAACATTGTGTCAGACAGATTTTCAGCCAGGAATAGCTCTTGGCTTTCTGAAAGCATTGCCTTGGACTCTAACCATAGTTCTATTTTAATTACATAGGATCGCTAGATGATAACTTTTCCAACATGCTTCACTGTGCCTTAGGAAACATGATAATGTAACTTTTAGAATATTAATATTATGTCTTCGTACATTAGAAGAAATGGAAAATAAATATACTTCCAATATGTCTTAACTTTATAACAGTAAGAATTTAGAGGGTGGATTTTTTTTCATAATTGCTTTTATTTCGCATTGATGTAACAAAGACCACATAGGGGCCTTAAATTTATAAACGTTCTTACAGCAACTTATCCTTCTAGTATTATGTATAAAGTAAGATTAATCTATGAAGGAAATTATAATATCACAATTTCTTCTAAAAGAACAGTAATTCTAAGGGCACAGACTACCTTGAAATGTAACAAGCCTGTCAGAGACTGGATTTTATGGTAAAGTTCCTATGGCACTTGCAGAGTCATTATAACCTCAGGATACACGCTGAAATGCATGAAATCACACATGATGTAGTCTTTGCCTATGATCAGTGCAAATTATGTATTAGGTAGGCATTCTACATGGATACAAGAGTCTGTTCTCAATTGTATTGAGCTGGTACTATTTTTAGTGCAACTTTTTGAAACAGTGTAGAATGGTAGAAGAGCTGAGTTGAAAGGGACCTCTGAAGATCATCTAGACCCAATCTTCTGCTCAAAGATATGAAAGCATATAAAAATAAAATTTAAAAATGTATAAATGCAGTCTTAAATTTTACTGATATAAGACCAAATGTCAGCATATTTTTCTTTTCAATCATCTATACCTTCACTCAATAAAACCAGAGCTACAGAACCTATCCATATAAATGTAACTAGAGTTCTGCTGAAAACACAGTTGCCAAGACATATAGATGACTTTTTTTAATGCTGTGCTAAATAATATGATTGTGGTAACAAATACATTCATAAAGTATATATATACACCGTAAATACAGTACAGTACTGCATATATTGTAACTCTTCAGGGACTGGCCCTCTGATAATCACACCATGTTCATTCATTCAGCAAAACTGATATTGGATTTCTCTGGGACTGTGTTTTTTTATATCATCGTAGTTTGAAAACTGAGAGAATTTTATTCACTTACTGAACCTCTATGTTGTCTTAGTGTCTAACCTATGCAGAACTCCTTGAGTAACCAGGCTGCCAGGAGCTCCAAAAAGCCGTGTGCTCAGCTTGTCTGTATTATGCATATATAGAAAACACAAATTGCATCTCGGGGGAAGGAATTTTTGATGGCTATTTTATTTAACAAGGTTATATGCTGAGACTTCTACTGATATCTTCACATGCCAGGATATTGCATCTTGTCCTGAGATGAAATCACACAAATTGCTTTCACAGTTACTGTACATCTGCTGTCTTCCCCAAAATTTTAACTCTGAATATGTCTAGGGGCCAGATGTGTGCTCAATTTGCAGGTTTTTTTCTTATGGAAGAACTGACTAGAGGTTAATCTTCTGATCAAATTGCCACCCAAAAGCAAAATATTCATTATTTAGAAGAAATATTTCTGAGGAAAAAAAAAAAAGAACAGTCACATATTTTAAAATAATGAACCAGATTAAGCCTGTCCCTGCCTTCTTCTTTGTAAGATTTAACCTGAAAGCCAAACAAAGCTGGACTTTCTTAAAAATTCCATGCAAGTATGTTGCTGTCCTCAGTGAGTAGCTTCTTAACGCTCATTCCACCGATTTGGCCTCTAATTGCCAGCAAAACAGCTGATGTTGCTTGGAAGCAGGCAATTGGCAGCTAATAAAATTCATTGGGAGAATTTTTTTCAAGAGTCACTTCACTATCTTCCTCTTTTCAAGAACCTCTCTGAGGTTAGATAAACATATTTACATAAAAAGTTGTCTGAAGTTCCATTTAAAGCTAAAGCTAACAACTTAAAGGTAACAGCAACTCTTCCACAGTAGCTACAGCCTTGAGGTGAGGGGTCTGACTGGATTTTCAATTCCAGTCCTACAAATATTTATGAGCTTGTGGGAAATCTTAGAGTCGCACAAAGCTAAGAATGTAAGTGTTACTGCTTTGAAAGCTGCTAACATTCATGGTCATTTCTATGAATATTATGTAAATCTTTACATGACTGTAATCAAACTGTAGGAATATTTATAAGTTTTCTGCACTGTATCTTTTGCCAACAGTAATCTGCAAGTAATCTGTTCCAAAAATGTAACCTGCCAGAGCAATGTGTAGTCACTGCCAGGTCTATTGTCTATTTTAACAATTCTTCCTTTTATATTCTTTTGATCTTATTGACAGTCTCTTCCTTATTTTTTTTTTTTTTTTAATTCCTACTGGCACTGGTTTGTTATGAAGGGTGTATATTCAGGGCAGTCTGACACCCTATTTTCTTCTCCAGTTTTGGGATGGGGGAGAGGGAGATAAGAATATAAAGTAAAACCCACAAATTACATCATCCACATTTACCATTTATTCGATCATTGATTTGGAGCAAGTGACAGAAAGGGTAGTTTTTGTTTCTGTGACATCTTTTTAATAAAAAATGTGACAGGTCTTGTTAATGAAAGAAAGGATAATAAAAAATGTCAGCTGATGGATGTAATGAAATTAACATCCAATTTTAAAGAAATAAAAGTAAACATTTAATACTAAATATAAAAGTTCATGCAAGAAATTTGAATCTATGAAATTATTCATTAAAAAGACTTGTCCAAAGCAAACCGCAACAGCCAATTATCGAACACTTGTTTGACTTCACAGGCTACAACAATTTATTCAAAAGATAGGAATGATGTAGGATAATGACTTAACAAAAGATGAGCTCATGACAATTCACAGTTATTGGTTATCGAGGACAAAATCCCAGTGACAGATGTGTTCTTTACTTTTGCTGCCAACTCTGCTATGAGAACAGGCTGTGGGAGCTGAGACTGTTCAGTCTAGAAAAGAGAAGACTTCAGAGGGACCTAATAGCTGCCTTCCAGTACCTGAAGGGAACCTACAGGAAGGCTGGTGAGGACTTTTTACAGGAGTGTCCACTGATAGGACAAGGGGAAATGGGTTTAAGTTGAAGAAGAATAGATTTAGATTGGACCTTAGAAAGAAATTCTTCAGTACAAGGGCGGCAAGACTTTGGAATAAATTGCCCAGAGATGTTGTGGCTGCCCCCTCCCTGGAGGTGTTCAAGGCCAAGTAGGGCAGAGCCTTGAGTAGCCTGATCTAGTTGAGAGGCGTCCCTGCCCATGACAGGGAGGTTGGACTAGATGATCTCTAAGGTCCCTTCCAGCCTAGGCCATTCTATGATTCTGTATACTTTAGACTCTAAGTAGGATCAGAGAATGATGAATAGATCTGCTTCCACAAAATTTATTTTCTTTATCTGTCCATTGAGCAAGGAAAAGATATAAGGATAAACCTGAGAAAATAAAGGAACAAGCCAATGAACTATAGAAAGTCTTAAAATTTTAAAAAAAAAGGAAGAAAAAACGAAGTGATAGATTTCTCAGTAAAAGTAGATATAAAATAGCTATATCTATACAGAGAAATTGTTTGTGAGTGATGGGGTCCTTTGTGATTTAAAGGATTTTTGATATTTCATTGAAAAGTTTCCTGATTATGGGAAACAGAGGCCTGAACACAAGAGGCATTAAGCTTTTCAGTGGTGGATCAATCCCTTTGTATGTACTTGTATCTTTTCATTATTTTACAGTAAATTTGCAAAGAACAGAACATAACGGCATTCATTCTTGGTTTGTTTGGGTGGTTTTTTTCCCACAATACCAATGCTCTTAAATGTGTTTTTGCTGTTTCAAAATACTAAGTATACTAATATTCTAGTTTGACTTCAAATCCTTTCCTGAAAATGTATTTTATCCTTTTGACTCCTCAGATACAAAGAAGTATTCATATATTTTAGGACCCAAGATTTATAAGCAAATCATCAAAATCATGTTTCTATTTTTGTTTCTGCTTCTCATGAAGACAAAAGCAATCAAACCATTAAAAGCCAATAATACTCTCTGAGCTCAAGAATGCAAATTTACTTATCTGGACATTTAATGTATTAACTCTAAATTTAGCTGCATCTCTCTTTTTAGGCTTTTGTCATTTGAATTTTTCTTGAGCTAATTATCTGGTTTGACCACAATTCCTAATAGAGATTCTCCTATTAAAGACTCCTGCCTTTTGACCATGGAAAAATCTTGAGATTACTGTCTTTCAACAGCAAACCACCACTGTTTTCAGATGGGGAAACATTCTTTTTATGTTTGTAATAATCATTACTGAACATAACTGAACAATTGCAAGATTATAGGATTGAGATTACATACATTGAGGAATTTCATATGAGTCTGTTTTGGTACATGCTCTATTATTGTTTATCTTTTGAAATTAAATTCAATAGCTGGTTTCACAAGACATAAAGAGACTAAGAAAAAAACCTGCATTTATAGAAGGCTACACCAGTGTGTTTCCCTAATTAAACGGTTTTAGCAGATCAGAAACTAGGACAGCACTTCATAATTATTTACTCTGATACTACTTTTTTACAGAGATAAAGTTATGTGCATGGTGACGTGTTTAAATTTACTGCTCTTTAACTGGCTTTGCTGATGTTCTCGTTCATCTCTCCTTTTCTCTTTAAGAATGGTATTTTTGCTGGGAGAGAGAGCAGTTTCTACTCTTGAGAATTCTCCCTGATAACAGATTAATTACAGTTTCTTTTACCATCTTTCAACTACCAGGCCATAAAGTTCAGACCCCTGATTAATATGTGCAAGATAATATGTTCAAAATTATAGGCAATAAATATGGCTCCAGTGTATTAATACAGCAGCAATTACAGCACTCTTTACTGTGAATTCTGTGTGACTGTCCAGAATTTATCTTAAAGTATCAATTTATTCAGACTGAAGTTGTCCCCAGTGGGTTAAAGGGGAAATGGAAGAAGAAAGTCTGATGAGTAGTTTCTCAAGTCATGTGCTCCCTGTTCCTAGAATCATAGAAGCACAGAATCATAAATGCATTGTGTTGTCAGGGACCTTTAGAGGTCATCTAGTCCAACCTCCCCACAGTGAGCAGGGACATCTTTAACTAGATCAGGCTCATACCTACACTTCTTTTCTGCTACACTTCCTCACAAGGACACGCCTTCCTCTCCCTGCAGAAAGCAACTTGCCTTCAGAAAGCCTTTCGCCTTCTCTTGGTAAAGTTGAATCTCGAAGGCAGTGGTGTTTGTTCAATTGGCATAGATTACAGTGGAAGCTGGTAAAGCTCAGTATCTGCAATCTCATTCTCTGCTAATACGTTCTAGTACTTTATCTAACTCAAGAAAAACACAGCAGTTATGTTATTTACATAGCCTAATTACTGCAGTTGTTCTGTTTGGCAGTTATTAGAATTATACTGCTAAATTTATTGGCTACTGGCTTGGCTGTGTGGAGCAGGATTTATGCTTACAAAAACATAAATATTGTGCATTTGTTTATTATACTACTATTAGTACCTGCACATTTATAAGCACATACAAACTAGTTTTTAGCTTCAACAGTTTCAACTCCAAAATGTGAAATACATTTTTTTTTTTTCCCAAGTCTGTGCCTAAAACTTTTGGATTTAGGAGTTCTGAAGACTTATCGAACAAACTGGAAATTCCCAATAACTTCCAGAAAGACTTAACTTCTTCTACCTGAGTTTGGAGGAAAATAAAATGATGCTACATATGTAAAATTGATGGGTGTTAAGCCGTTTTTTTCTTTCAATGCGGATTTAGGAAAGATGAAAATGACTTCTGAAAATTCCACCTGGCAGACTAAAATTTTCCTATAAATAAAGCATGTAGGTTGTCAGAGACTTGCCCATTGTCAAAGTGTGGCTATTCAAATAAACAACAGAATGTTCATAAGAAGTATTATTCAGCAGTGCCAATGGATTTTATTAGAAGTAGTTACACATTAAACTTATATGACATATTTCTTCTTCTTTTTTCTTTTGTTTTGCCTTCTCTTTAATCCAAGAAGGGAAATTGTCATGCTGTAGCTGTTAGGCATGTATCTTCCTCAGGATTACACTGATCCTACTTGCTCCTGTCTCATCACTGCCTTTGAAAATTGCCCAAAGATGTTACAGTTAGTTAGATCATCTACTTGCAAGGACTAGGCTGGCACAGGAGCTAAAGCTACATGAGGTAGGGTCAAAGCAGAGCACTTTTCCCACATGGGAGTCCATCAAACCAGCACTGAAACTCACCAGGCATATGTTCATCCATCCACATTAATTTACAGTTTTGGAGCCATGACCCAACTTTTTACCAAAAGTAAAATATTATTTTTGCAAGAAGTATTGTTTTAATGAAAATAAAAAACATTTTTATCTTCATACATCATCTTTTTCCAGTTGTCCGTAATTCAGTGCTATGTCACTATTTAATTTAATACAGGCAGTTTGTCATGAAATTCTTTTGTCATATCAACATAAATGTTTTGGTTTAGATGTTTATATGCTCTTGGAAGCCAATACTGTGGAGATGCACATATTTGCTACTTCTTTGTTTTGTTTTTTTTTTTAGGTAATATCAAAATTATCAAACAAGTCTACGCTTTCTCAGGTATGTTCATGATACTTTAAATATGCCAAGATCAACTTTGAAACATGCATATGGTTACAGCTAGCACAAAGCTGGAAAAAATCCAGCTGAGTTCTGTGGTTTCAGAATGAGAATTTAGATAGCATTCTGCAGATAATTTTGTCACTACCCATTTTATGAGTAACAGCTTATGATTTTTTCTTCCAGGTGTTGGATTTGGGCATCCTACTATAGCACCTGTATTTTAAATACATTTGCCCAAGCCAGAGTCTTGAATATGGGTAACGCTCATTCTCTGTAGAGTACAGGCTGCGTCATTATCAGGTCCTGCACAATTTGGTCATCATAAAAACCTTCAGATAACTACTATGGTTGACAACAAGGCTATTTTATTTTATATGGACAGGTTTTAAATTCTTACCTTTTTCAGACATCTCAGATGGAAAGGATCTAGTTCACTAAATATGTCAGCATATACTAAGAGAAAAGCATTCACTCAATGGAAATGTGCCGTAGCATACATCAAAATTATACCCATGCTGCAAAATATTTAGGCATTTACTAACCAGGGCTTAGAACATTTGAATAAATTCCCCAAGTCCGAATTTCCACCCAGCCAATGTCATCTGTGTGGCAAATTTGACTATACAAGCTGATCCGAGGTATTCTAATCTAAAGTTAACAGTGCCTTAATCAACTCTGGTTAAGAGGAGTAGCCTGAAAAAAAAAAAAAAGAATAAAGAATACGAGCCTTTTCTTAAACCACAAATTTGTATTTGGCTATACTCTTCACTGAGATGTATGGTGTTTGTTAATTTGACCTAGACCCTGATTCTGTCCATTCACCTACTGCCAATAAGTACAGTAGGTTGTACCATGAGAATAAATTGAACTATTTTTGAGTTATGGCCTGATCCTGACATGAGCTCCATGTTGCCCTATCTCACTAATCATGAACAGTTTATTTTGTTACCAGGAAACAATGACAAACAACACATTGCTCTCTTACACTGTGCTTTAACTAGTACATAAAGTACAGAACCCGGGTCTATGTTGCCTCTAAATTGCCTTGGTTTCAACATGAATCTTTCAAATTGCATTTTTTTAGAAGACAGATGTTGGCTCTGCTTTCTCATAACTCAGTTCTGAAGCTGACACTGTCACACCACTGGTTCATTAACAGGACTTTGTATAAGCTGAAAAATCTGCCTACTACCCCAGCAATGGTTTCAGTTACAACAACTAAGAAGGATACAGAGGACATTCGAGCTTGAGCTGAACCAGTGTAAATGCGAATTATACACTATAAATGATTCCATATAAACGTGGAATTATATGAACTACCAGCCTCAGTTCTTTCCCTTTGTCCACCAGGAGTCTGAACGAAGAGTGTAACATTCAAAAGAAATATTGTCTCAGTGAAGCAAAATTAATCTACTCAAGTGTACATATGGCGCATGGCTTGTAAGAACTAGTTCTGTTGTCTTTCTTGGTGACAAAATATATTGCAGTGAGTTCACCGGCTATGTCGCTTGTGACAGTTTTTAATTTAATTGCATTTTTCTCACACATGCACATGTAGTCATAGTTGAGGAGGGAAGATGCAGAAGTGTTCCAGAAAAGTTCTCTCTAATGAGAAATGAAAGCTGTGGTAGGTCTGGGTTTGTTCCAGGACGAATGCCAGAAAAAAATGTGTTTCTGAAACATCAGGCTGCATATTTTACACCGCTCTGTATTACCTACTGTTTTAGACAGAGCTCAAGGGAAATGGAAATATAAAGAAGAGACTCCCTTCAATTGTGGAAGATGAAGATGAGGATGAGGAAGGAGAAGAAGAGAGCAGCACTCTGTCACCAATCCATACAAGAAGCACAAATTGCTCTCAACAGAAGAAGACTGGAAGCAATAAAAGCCACCTAGGGAGAAACTTGAAGCAGTTGGCCTCAGGAACAGTGCCCTTTCATTCACCCATCCGTGCTTGCAGTTCCAACCCCTCAGCAGCCAAACAGGAAACAGAGCTCCATTACTATTCTGGAAGGAAGGAGAAAACCCTTAATTTACACCTTTCAGCACTTACCACCAGTGGTCCAGCTGACCTGAGCCCAAGGTAGTAGTTCTGAATGGTTATTTTCTTCTCTATCCTATTAAAAATATTGTTATTCCAATGCTATAAGATGTTACTTTTTCTTTAATAGCTGACACTTTTTTCATGCCACAGAGAAGGATAAGTCTTCTTATTGTAGGAATTATTACACACTATGCACAATGTTATGACTTTATTGTGAAATAAAGTATTTCTACCAGTAAAAAGGGAAAGTATTGAACAATTACAAAAATGACTATTTGAATAGTCTGGCTTTATGACATCATTTTGTCCATCTATAATAGCATGCATTCCCACAATGGCACTGTGAAACATTCTGAGTCCATCAGAAAGACACCAATTTAGAAAGCAAGTAGATGATAATACAGCATAGCTCTGCAGATACAAAAATTACTGGAGTAGAGGAGTCTAATGGAAAACTAGCAACTTTAGAAAACATTTAGAGTGTTTTCACATTAAAGAAACTTGATAATGCAAGTTATACAGAAAGTAAATATGGAGTTGAGAAAATCTGCTTTGCTGTGATTTTTGACATAGAGTCACATAATAGTTTACTGTGGAATTACTAGTCTATAATTTTAAATATCTTAATTTTTTACTTGTACATTACTTGCAAGGTGATTTATTTACCTTAGTTCCAAATCACTGCAAAGTAATAATTAACTATTTAAAAAGAGGATTTGGATCAGGTCTTTACAGAAATCACAATCAATTTTTCATATACAAAAAGCTGCAGCACTTGGTCTCCCAGTTCAGGTTTTGGTTTCCATAATCTGAAGTATTTTTTGTGCTCAAGAACTTCCTTTATTCACTAGTTGCAGAGTGGTGGTTTCAGCAACTTGCCATTGCAAATACAAAATAGCCACAACTTGACCAACACTTGTTTAGCTCTGTCAAGGCACTTGTTATTAAAGATGCAATCATAAAAAGGACATGCAAGAGTGTATAGAAATCTTTACCCCTTTATCACATATTTGATCAGTACAGTTACATTTCAAACAGGAGCAGGATGCAAACTAATTTTAGTTTTGACAATACAGGGGGAGATAATATGTGGAAAACCAGCTTTTTACACTTGCAAAATTGAAATTCGTAGTGGATATTTTCTCATTTCTTTCATAGATCTCATATGAATTTGGTTCAGGTCATCCTTGAGTAAAGGTCATTATCATTTGCATAACAAGAGGCAATTCAGGGAAAATCTAGCTTTCATATTTTCTGCTGAAATCTAATCTTGCTCATTAATGTTCTGAACATATGCAGCCAGACATTGGCACCCAAGACTGCAAGAGCAAATGTGAAACAAGGATTGTTACATATGTTATTATTTCTTATTTCCATTCATAATTTTATAACTGTAGAATAATCCTGTTAATAGGCTGGAATATTGGCCCAAGACATACGTGCTTTCCAGACTTTCTTTTCTAGCCAAAACACTTTCATATTATCTCCCAGAATAAGTGTAAAATATTAGAACATTTAAATCGACAAGTTAAAACCACTTTTTAAAGAGCCTTAAAATGTATCTTAGTAAGTACTAAAGAGAAAATAGGACCTTAATTAAGATCCTTAATTTTGTTTTCTGTTGGACAGCAGTGTAAAGGGTAGACAAGACGCTGTTTGAAATGTTCAGTCAGTGCAGGTGTGAGGTGCACAATCACACTTTGTCAAGAGAATGTGCTTGGTCCACTTAAGAAACTTGTTCTACTGTGAACATTCCCTAGAGTAAGCCAATCAGAACTCTTCACTGGAGCTTCGGGTTCTTTCCTTATGCACCACAGCGAATAAAGCACAGAGACTGGGTAAAATATTTAAATAGTTCTTGACTCAAGGAATAGAAGTTAGCATCCTATCTTCTAGGATACATAGTCCTTTCAATCACTTTTGGGGTACTGCCTGTGAAGTAGAAAATCATCAAAGGAAGAAAGTAAGTGATACTAAAGGCAGTCCTAGGAAGAAGCTTTTATGGATTTGAAGCTCCTCAGACCCACATGGATGAGTGCACTCTGACTCTGATTGACTGGATAGAAGAGATCATATATTAATCTTTTCCAACTTTTTGCCTTGTAGGAGTGGGGGAATTTTCCTTTAGGCAAAAATTCAGGGATGTGCAATAACTTATTTGGAAAGAGGTGAAATTTGCTTATCATTTTATCCCCTCATGTTTTCAACTTAATAGATTATGTCACTCCACAGTCAGTATATGAATTATGAACATCTTGCCCATTACATATTTCCCACATAGAAGCCTATATTTTTCTCTCCACTATTTTTGCAGTTGTGGTTTTGGGGTTTTTTTCAGTCTTTAAACACTTCAAAGAACATAGTGTCTATAAATTCTAAGTCATGTCTGAGTAGGTTTTACCCTGTGTGCTTTAAAGGTAGTTAAAATGTTAGCATTTTATATAAATAGAAATCTCTACAAAAGGGATATTGGTGTTTAAAATTTGCCTTTTGAAGCAATAAGGCCAGATGACATTAAATGGATTTTATAGCAAATTTCAAGCAAAGTAATCATTCAGGTTTTCAGCTGCAGATAACAATATAGACCAGAGCAGCTCAAGCACCACATTTGTCTCAACTCCTCCTCTCCTGGTTTGAGAGCCCCAGGATAAAAGTTCTCTGGGGCTCCTGGCACCAGTGCCAATCACAGTGTGGGAGGGGATCAGCTGTGCTTATAGGCAGGAGAGGATGGGTCAGGTGACCCAAATGGACCAATCACAGTGTTCCTTCCCATGGTGCTCAGTATAAAAGGGCTCCTAAAATAAGCCCTGGGGTCTTTAGTGTTGCTGTGCTGGGAGGATGTTATCAGCTGTTTGTCATCTCTGTCTGCTGTTGATGTTCCTGCCCTCTGTTTCCACATTGCAGAGGAGCACCATTCAATGGGACAGGTTGTTCTTCCCTTGCCTCACAAGTAGGAGTGGCACAGCTCCTTTTCTAGTGGATTTTTTTTTTGGCTTCTTATCAGGACTCTGGGCACCTGTCTACTACAGGGACCAGTCAAGAACTTTTTTCCGCTCAGGACCTAGTTGTCTGGAAGGTGCAGGTTCCCTATTATCATATTCTTTTGTATCTTTGAATGTATTTGTATATTTGTGTAATATCTGTATATAGTCTAATGTGTTATTGTTATTGTTATTTTTCTTTTTTGATTTATCGGTTCAAGTTTATTTTCGACCTCAAAGTCTCTCTCCCTGGTTCCCCTGTTATCCTCCCCTGGGAGGGTAGTGGGGGGATCACAGACAGCATCTCTCCAAGTTTAGTGGCTGGCTTAGCCTTAAACTTTGACACTCCCAGAGGCTGGTTAAGATTCAAGTCTAGTAACATCCAACTGGTATCATAAACACTCAGACATGACAAAGAGCCCTAAATGCACAAGAAGGACAAGAATATAAGGTCTGTGATCAGAGCTCTCAAGCCAAATGGATGACAGATATCTCTGTGTTGCCTGTTCTTCCTTCTCTAAATATTTCCAGTCAAGAAGCTTGTTTGAGAATATGCTTATTAGATGAAAAATCTAATTTCCTTCATCATAAACTTATGACTATTGAGCAAGAGGCCAAAAACTGTCTGCTTCGGCTCTTCCAGATTAATATTTAACTCATTTGCCTTCTGGAACACAAATTCTGAATATTGTGCCAGGACAAAACTAGAAATTGATGCTCCATATCAATCAGATGAGTCACTTTCACTGATTTTAAATCGGTTCTTTTGATAGCACAATTTATTATAAATGAGAACAAAAAAAATATAATTATATATTTTTTGTGTGATTCCTTCGTCTTATACCATTTTCCTAGTCTTTGCATGGAGAACATGATTACTGTATAAAATACTGCTTTTGATTGTTTTTTGATTTTAAAATTATTTTTATTTCTTGACACTACAAACTGTAGGTCAGCCCTGATTCAGGAGCAGAAGTAACTGACTAAAATGCCTTTTTTAGTAGTTGATCCAATACTAATGTAATGGGGACATTGCAGGCTGGTCTACACATCTTCCTACACCCAATTTGGAAACAAGATTTCTCTGCTTGAGCTAGTTAGATTTAACCAAATTTGAGGACAGCAACTTGCATGGCAACAATTTTGACTGTGGTTTACAGAACTGCTTTCATAAATATATATTATGTTTAGGCTTAGGCTCCACCTAAGTAAGCCCAATATAAGAGCCTGACTTACGTGCAGGGAGATTTAAACTTCACAAGAGCATAGTAAAACATATTTAGTTTATGTAGAAGAAAGAATGGCAACAGATTACTTTAGATATGAAAAACAAACTATATTCAATACGTGTCTTTTTAGGATCCAGAATATATTACAGAAGCCATAAAAATTTTGAAACTTCAGTTAATTGTGTTTGGCCTCACATTCCTTCTTCTAACAGTAAGTTTAATCTTTAGTGCCTCACAAGAAGTTATACCAGTATAATAGCTTTTACTTTTCTCTGAACCTAATTTTCAAAATTTACCATTGCTTAAAAATGTGACCCTTAGGAGTAATTTTAACAACGTAGTTATGAATATGGAAGGTAATGTTCATGAAGCTCTTTATGAAACTGCTCCATCTCTTCAATTTTTCTCAACAGAATTGTTGATGGGATTGAAGATGGAAGCCATAATGAGGAAAGCCAAACCTTTGACTTCAGCTCTGATCAGCTCAGACAGGAATCCAGATTGTCTCCTACAACTGGAGGTGAGTTTTGCTTAGGAAAATCACTCTTTAGAGAAACAGTTTTCATAACTGCTTTATGTTCCCCTTTGTTTCTCCAGATCTCAGAAGTGGCATAAATGGATTTAACATATCTGTGCTTTCAGCACCACAGCTGGTACTATAGAAAAATACAATGTGGTCCCAAAGGCCATTTGTTGTTTTCCTCCTAGCAGTCATGATAAAACAGTTTGCAATAAGTACCGTAGTTTCATGCATTGTATTTTACCAGCAGTATTGTAGGATCAGCCAGGAGCCTCATGCTCCCAAAGGTTTGGGCATTGAAGGTGCTAAAAAGAAGGACAAAATTCAATGTAAAAACATCCTAATAACAAATAAATAATTTTTAAAAATTCATAAAGACTCGCATGCAAACTTGGCTCTCAATTTTTTTAAAGGTATTTACAGAAGTGCAGGAGTACAGAAGTACCTGAATTTTTAGAAGGAAAAAGTTAAAACCTTGAATAGCAAAAGGGTTTAGGAAGCCTTGCGTGACCTATGCTCTGAAAAGGCTGGTAAAATAGCAACACAGTGGAGTACACCACACCAACATGCAAGGGAAAAAGAAGAGACAGAGGACACCAGTGGACTAATGCTGAAGGAACACAACTAGTGCAGCTCAAACTGCTTCCAACATCCCTTCTTTTATGAGTAAAGAATCCTCACTTCATTATGTGCTGTTTGCATGGAGGCTATTAGAACACATTTTGTTCACAGAATCACAGAATGTTAGGGGT
>NW_009699614.1:0-17321 GCF_000703405.1 Apaloderma vittatum
TTATTAAACTGTTTTTATCTCAACCCATGAGATTTCTCACTTTTACCCTTCCAGTTCTCTTCCTCCCATCCTGCTGGTAGGGGGAATTAGAGAGCAGCTCTGTGGTGCTTGGTTGCCAGCTGAGGTTAAACCACAACAGCAAGTAATACTATTTCTTCTCTTTCTTCAATCTTATCTTAAAAAAGTTGTTTCTTACAGGCAGATATCTGGTCGTTAGGCATAACAGCCATAGAACTTGCAAAAGGAGAGCCACCTCATTCAGATTTACATCCAATGAAGGTTTTATTCCTCATTCCTAAGAACAATCCACCAACTCTGGAAGGAAACTTCAGTAAATCCCTCAAAGAATTTGTGGAGGCCTGTTTAAACAAGGACCCAAGCTTTGTGAGTTTCATCTGTTTGTTAATGTATAGTAGAGAATTTCAATGGTTTATGTGAATTACATGAATAAGTGCAGTTCAGCTTTTCTAATATAGTTTTTTTTTTTATACTATATATATTTAACATCTCATTTGTACCAAGACTAAAGTCTGGATTTCTTGATCGTTTTATAGTGAGTCACTTAACACTCTCAAATGCAGTGAAAATAGTAATTTTCTTTTCTAGAGACCAAGTGCAAAGGAGCTCCTAAAACACAAATTTATTATACGAAACTCAAAGAAAACTTCCTACCTGACTGACCTTATTGATAGGCACAAGAGGTGGAAGTCTGAACAAAGTCATGACGACTCCAGTTCTGATGACTCAGATAAGTAAGTTTGAGTTTGTAAAATATCCTGTGTAAATATAGGAGCCAAGTAGTTATTTTTAGCAGATATATTCCCATGTTTTATTGTTTACAGCTTTTCCGTTTGGGAGCCTTGGTAAACTAATGAAATCTTAATTTCAATATTGGAAGGGAATTCACACGAATAACAGCTGCTGAGAACGATTCTTCTGGCCCATTCTTTACTGTCTTCACTTTGTTGTGGGGCCTAGGCTCCTTCCTTGTCCTGGCCTGTATGAGGAACAGTGTGGCCAGCAGGAGCAGGGATGTGATTCTGCCCCTGTGCTCAGCCCTGGTGAGGCCTCCCCTCGAGCCCCGTGTGCAGGTCTGGGCCCCTCACTGCAAGAAAGACACTGAGGGGCTGGAGCGGGTCCAGACGAGAGCAACGAGGCTGGGGAAGGGACTGGAGTGAAAGTCCTGTGAGGAGAGGCTGAGGGAGCTGGGGGTGTTTAGCCTGGAGAAGAGGAGACTCAGGGGGGACCTGATCACTCTCTACAACTGCCTGAAGGGAGGGTGTAGTCAGGTGGGGGTCGGGCTCTTCTCCCGGGCAACCAGTGACAGGACAGCGGGCACGGCCTGAAACTGCATCAGAGGAGGTTTAGGTTGGATCTCAGGAAGCCCTTCCTCACGGAGAGGGTGCTCAGGCACTGGGATGCACTGCCCAGGGAAGTGGTGGAGTCACCGTCCCTGGAGGGGTTTAAGGAGAGGCTGGATGTGGCACTTAGTGCCGTGGTCTGGCCGATGTGGTGGTGTTGGGTCCTAGGCTGGACTTGCTGGTCTCAGAGGTCTTTTCCAGCCTTCTGTGATTCTATAAGGCCAACTGTTACTCCTGTTGTGTGAGCAGAAGGTAGCCCTCACCCTCCAGGGCCAGGTAGTGATGTACACGGGGACACCTAAGGAAGGGAGTTGTCTTCTTGGTGGCAGCTTATCCCCCATTTCGGTTACCTAATTAAAGAGGCAGAAGCAGATCCTTGCAGCTAAGAGAGGATTAGTGCTCAATGCCTCCCTGATAATGGGGTGTTGGGGTACAAGCCACATTGCCTAGTTTTTTTTATGAGAGTTGTTTTGTTTGTTTGTTTTTTTTTCTATCCTTCCAGGAGGTTTGGGCCATTACACCATGACACTCATGAAATGTTGAATTATTTATGGAAAAAAGCGTTGTAAATATTTACAGATCTCTTTCCATTTTTTTATTTCTCTACAACAAATTTTCATGGAACTGCTCAATAGGTTCCTGAGTTGGTGTCCTTACGACACCAGATATTTTTCTAGGCAAAAAACTTAGCTGTTTTTCTAGGCAAAAAAAGTAAATTAAGTCTTCTAAATTTTCCCCCCTTCCCTAATGAAAGCCAGTTTTCAGATAGCAATAAAACACTCCATAGTACTTCTTTATGTAACTTCAGAAAATGTGTTCAACGTGTAATGCCTCTCTTTCTTTTTGAAGTTAATATAACATTTGAGTTAATTTAACATCTTAGTTTCATTTTTGGGGTTTTTTTTTTGGTTTTTTATTTGTTGTTATCCAACAGATAAATCACACTACTTTTCATACTTGTCTTTATGCTTATTGGCTTGCACAGTAGAATTTGATTTTGATTATGACTAGTGTTTTTATGTTTAGCATGTATGTTGAGTGAGCATGGACAGTAAGGTGTAGAAAATACAACTTACTCTCTTTCTTCCCCTCCCTTGAAGTGAACCAGACGGCCAGGCCTCAGGTGGGAGTGATTCAGGAGAGTGGATCTTTACAGTAAGAGAAAAAGACCCCAAGAATCTAGAGAATGGAGCAGCCCAGCCTTTGGAGTTGCAAAGAAATAAGGTGCTCAAAATATGTTATACAAGGAGATAATACTTGCTTTAATTATTTTTATTTTATACCTTTTACAAGCATTTAAATTGTGAAACTTCCAGAACTTTTGCTAAAACTGTGTAGTCTACAGTTGCCTTTCACAAAAAGTTTTGAGTAAGTCTTGAAGTTTTGGTATTCTGTAAATGTGCCCTTTTTCCATACATCATCAAATACGTACCAAAATATTACCGTAGTTTATTAAATGTTACAAGTGGTGGAACACTGGGCAGTACTTTATTTTTAAGATCTTGCTTCTCTAAAGTTGACTTAAACCAGTGCAGTGTAAAGCTGGGCAGAGGCTTTGGGGAAGACATTCTGTATAGGAAAGAAGACTGCAGAGTAGCAAAAAACAGAATGTGAGTGTGTCTAAAAAAACCCACTTAAAAAAAAAACCATCAAAACACCAACCTAGAATAAGGGATGCTTAGGACCTGCTCCATTGTATTTTCTGCAGCCCATGTGGCTAGAGCAGGTGGTTGCTACCCTGGCCTTCAGAAAAATATTGTATCATGGGATGAACCTAGTGAATATCAGCATGTCTATGATTTAATACATACTCAGTAGAATTGTGGGAGTTTGTTGTTTAGTTTTGTTTCATTTTGCGCTTGCATGTATTTGTGGTGCTACAGCCTAAAATTCTAATTTAGCCTCCAGTTACAGCTAAATTCTTTTAGAAATAGATTTTTCGTAAAGGATAGCAAGTTGGAATTGTTTTTTTCTGTAATTAGAAACAGAATACAACATGTTTGGTTTTTTTTTTTCTGAAATAAAATTAGTCAATAAAATTGTTTTCTTTAAAGGAAAAGGATGTCCCAAAGAGGCCTTTGTCCCAGTGCCTGTCTACAGTTATATCCCCTTTATTTGCAGAGGTAAGTTACTGCTTTACAACTTAACAATTCCAGGATCCAAGTCTCTGAGAAATAGAAAAATAAGATAAGTAACACCTGAGGTTTCTACAACTCATTTGGAACTGGCTGTTTTAGCTGAACTCTTTGCGTTCATGAATGTCTGTTTTGAGATCTTTGTCTGGCTTCTAACAATACTTCATGTGCATGGTAGTGACATCAGCCATGCTAGCCTAAAGCAATGGAAACCAAAAAGGATTATTTTTTTTTTTGACACTGCTCTAGGTCTTTTTCTGTCGTTTTATCTGTTGCAAATTTCAAGTTCTTCGGTGTTCCAAGGTATGGCTGTCAACCACATGAGCAAGAACTGAATTTCTGAATTCCAGTGTCGAAAACTATTTTGTTTCCATTCTGAATTTTATAATTTTTATGTGTTTCTTCCAAATACCTAGAAACCGCTTTAAAAAAAGGCTCATGTGAAGGAAAGCCAGATATTTATGAAAACATAATTATTTGAAAAAGTTGATGGAACTCTAAGAAGCAAAGACTCCCCTCTCACCCTAGCTTTGATATGGAAAATTTTGTGGTTACATAATGATTTCAATCATTGCAACTGTTACGGAAATAAAGGTAGAGAAATTGTTCTAATGAAAGGGTGTTGTCTTAATTTTCCTCTGATGAATGAAGTCCTGCCTCAGAGGATTATCATCAAATTTTGCATGCTCCTCATTAAGCGTATCGAGTGCAGTAAAGCCATTAAATTCATTTAAGGGAGATGATCTCTGTATTGGTTATTCAGACTCCATTATTAAGTCAGCCTGTCATTCTCCTATGTAAAGTGGAGAAACACTTTAAAAGGGAATTTTTGGCATTTTCCATTGCAGTTCTTTGTATTACCTGCTTGCTGGCAGGTAATGATATGGGTCCTTCATCCACTGCCTTCCACACTTTGTCTTCCATTTTTATCCTTTCTTTATTTTTCATTTTCTCTCCACCATGGCCTTTATTACCCGTCTCCTGGATATCTCTGCTCTGGCTTCTTCCTTCCCATAGTATTGCTAACTAGTTGCTGTGTCATTCCTTGCCTGTCTCACTCCCGGTATTAATTTTCAAAGCCATTCTTTTAATTGCCACTTGCTGATCCCTGTGGGTATGTGATTCCCCCAGCACTGCTGTAGCAACACAGACGTTTTTCACTGCAGTCCTTACTAAAATCGCATTTGCTTTCATCTCTGTAGCATGTTGAGGCTCCAGAAAAATTTTTCCTCACATGCTTGTTTGCTGTATCTTTTCTTGCTGTGGGAGAAGACTCTTGGTCTGGTATCTGCTGTTTGGTTCATACTTTAGACTCCTCTTCCACACAACTTCTGGTGGATAGCCACAACTTGCCTAAACTGCTTCAGAAACTCGTTGCAGGGTTTCTTTTTATTTGTGGGCATGGCTACTGTCTCTGCTGTCTGTAGGAAGCCTTACGTTACATTTTCAGTGTTACATTTATTTAATGTTTAAAGCACAGATGCCTTTACCTGCAGGAATTATTGCTGGCTAAATTAGTGAGTTACTCCAAAAAAGTGAGTTACTTCCAAAAAAGAACAAAACTGGCCATCCAGAGCTTTTTGTCATCGTGGAAGCTTCAAAGCTTTTGGCACAGAACAGGTGTAAAAAACCAGCTGCTTTCCCTAAGTTATCTTCCAGGGTAAAATTGAGCTCTGCATCATGCTCCTTCAGTCAAACTCTGATAGGAGTTACAAGCCTTAACTCTGTTAGGAGCCTTGACTGAAGAGGCTTGCTCAGCGATGGGGTCTTGCTGCTCCCCGGTGCTGGTAATCATCTGAAGCTTGGTGAACTTCAGCAAAGCGGTTAAAAGAATAATCAAACAAAACAACTTTTCCCCCCTGCCAAACAACAGAAGACAAAATGCACCCTGAAAATGAACAAAGCTGTCATGCTTGTCAGTTATTTTCCATCAGTTTTCTTCAGTGACCAGCTCCCACCCCAGTGGGGTTTCTTTCTCCGTACCAGAGGACAGGGGCTGAGTACAGCATGCAGTGCTTCATTCTGGATTGCTTTTTGAAGGCAGGACAACCAAGTGTCCTTTGGTGCAACGTTCCCACTCTTGTCTGCTTCTGTCATCTTGCCCTCAAGCTGTGACTTCCTAGCTTAGCTAAGAAAGGGTTAGTTACTGGGGAAAGAAAAGGCATTTGTGTCTTACTGTTAGCTGTACTTTGTATGCAAGGTCTTGTTCTTGAGCATCCTGGATGTAATGAAAAAAGAACACAAGCAGCAGGCAAAGAAGAGTGCAGAACCCTTCCTACTGCTGTGCTTGTACCTCATCTGTTGTATATACACACTGTCCTCTGGATTTCCTTCCGTTGAGACCTGAGTGACTCTCCAAAGTCACTAAACATGGAACTAGAACAATTATTATTTCCTTTATTTTTCTGCTGCAAGACAGAGATTCCCTTTTAAAGAAAAATCCTTGATACTGAATGCAACTCTGGAACTGTAATTCCCGGTACCTGTTGAAAGTCCACTTCTGAAAGGCCACTTCAGTGTTTGGACATCTCTGAAGAGCTTCACTGCCACTTTGTTCCCTCTGGAGTATCTTGTACTAAACTAAACTCAAAATGATCTATTAATTCTGCTTTCTGGGGATCATGCTTGTTCCACGTGACAATCCCCTGTGCTATACTTAACTAAGGCCAAAAGTGCATGCGTGCCCACCCTATATCCCAGAAAGTGACACAGACTTTCCATTTGCTCAAGCTAAGCTTTCTTCGTTACTGACAGTAATGGCATAAAGGCAGACTGGCTATAGGTCCAGCATTCAGAGATGACTTAAATTAACTGAATAATTTGTGGAGAAATATGTAGAAAAATACCTTGCTGTTCTTCAATTCTGTGTAAACAACTCCAGCTCTTCAGTCCAAAGCACTTGTAAGCCCATTTAGCTTTTAACTGGAGTATATTTTTCACCAGTTGGTTTGGGGTTTTTGTGTGTTTGGTTTTTTTTGTTTTCTGGATAAATGAGTTTGATTCCATCTTTCTTAAGAGGATGCTGCAAAGCAGCTTTTGACAACAGCTGTAGTGATAAACAGGGAGAAAAACTTGTAAATGGAGACATCTGACATGCCGGGTAAAGTCCAGTCCTGGAAAGAAGGCCGTACCTTCTTTCCCCCTTACTAGTAGTAACATGATCCTTTCTTGTAAGGAACTCCAGACCCTGCTGAGGCTTTTTTGACTGTTATTGAGTTCTGAGAAAAAAAGCGTTTTACCAGCCATACGCAGTGTGTTATACCAGCTCCTACATAAGCAAAGTGCTGAGAACTTCCCTCTCAGGCATCAGTCCCTGCCTGATCATGGGATCTTTCCCTTCAGGCAGCAGAGGAGAGAGTGCTCTGGGTACTCTGTTGGTAGAGCCAATAGGGTAAAACCCCTTTCTAACAGCACTTGCACAAGTGCACTTGCAGTGTGTATGGATAAGCTATAGATGTACAAGTATGTGCACTAAAGTGAGTGTGTATAAGCAGCACATCTTGAAATGAGCTACAGGTAAATAGTGCATCTTTCTTGGGATACTTTGTTGTAATTTTTGAAAGTGAGCATGCTGACAAGAATATGTGAGCGACTGAAGACTTGTGAAGTTGGATGACATCCTGATAACTACTGGAAAGCTAACTTCAGGGTGAAAAAATATCTTCAGTATGTGAGGGTGTGTAATGAAAGTAAAATCCTGATATTCTGAACACTGGTGGTCACTTCCTAACAAGCTTTTGCATTATATTGTTTATAGAAACATCTATGAATATCTTTATTAATATATCTCTTCCTGGTTTTGGTGTTTTTTTTTTCAGTTGAAAGAGAAGAGCGAAGTGTGTAGCGGCAACACAGATTCCATAGAAGAATTGAGAAAGGCTATTTATTTAGCTGAAGAGGCTTGTCCGGGCATTGCAGATAACATGGTGTCACACCTTGTGCAGAGGCTTCAGAGGTAATAAAAGTATTTCACTAAGGGTTACAGAAAAATGCAGATCTGGCTCTGCATTTGGCTAATGTGAAACTGAAAGAATTAATTTCTATTTTAGAGGGAAAAGACACTTATGCTTACAGTTTATTTGTGTTTGCTTAGTTAGAAAAAAAAATAATTGTGTCAGCAGGTCTAATTTCTTCTAGCTTCAGGTAATAGCCCAAATGCATGTTCATCCTGCTGGTGCCCATAGTGTGAGCCAAAGGATGCTGGACAGCCTTTTTTTTTTGCATTTTGTTTAAGGGATATTCACACTTTCTTGGTGTCTGCGTGTATGTTGCAGAGGATGCCCTCTGTCGATTTTGATTTCTTTTACTCACTTTGAGAAATGGACTGTTCGGTTAGTTTATGTTTCTTTCAGTCATGCAGTAAGTGGTTCCTTGTTCATTCATTAAAGATAATCTGCATGGCCTTTTAGTGGTACTTTCAAAACCAACCTTTTGTATTTCTTCAAAAGGTCAAATTTTGTAAGAGAATATATTCTTAACAAATGCTCGATTTGCTCTTCTTTTAAATGCTACATAAGAAAAGATCAGGAGTATAAGTTTCAGAATTATTGCTTAAATGCACCCTTGAATCCAGGAGCCCACAGCTGTTGTGAATCTGCACCATCCAGGCTGGATTGAATGGTGGTAGAAAAAACACCTAGCAATGGTTAATCATGGACTGCTACCTTGAAAAAAATCACTCTGAGCAGGTGTCTTCCTTATATATGTCAACCACAGCTTGGTAAAGTTTCAGAATTCACACCTCTGATGTTAAAGCAGAGGATTGCCGGGCTGACACTTTGTCATTCAGTAAAAAACAGTGCCAAGAAATCTGCAAGCAGTCGTGTTTCTGGGTGTCTGGGCTCTTAAGCATGAAGCCCAGCTGGCATCTCTAGTGTTAAAAGGTCACACACCTTGATGCCAGATGTCCTGATTCTCCTTTCATTTGATCCTGGCACGCTTGAAAGAGTTTCTGGGTCTTACATCTCAGTTCTTTTCTGTTAGAGGTTCCAAAACTCACCCCAGTATTCCATGAGGCCTGTATTTCAGTATCAGTTTTCTATAAGCCTGGCACACGGTCTTCCTGGAACTGAGAACCTCAAACACTTTTGAATTGAAGCTGAAAATGACCACATGGAGACAGGCTTTCCACTGGACACCTTATCGCTCTCTACAACTACCTGAAAGGAGGTTGTAAAGATGTACGGATCAGTCTGTTCAACCAAGTAACAAGTGATAGGACAAGATGAAATGGCCTCAAGTTTCTCTAGGGGAGATTTAGATTGGATATTGGGAAGAATTTCTTTACTGAAAGGGTTATCAGGCATGGGAACAGGTTGTCCAGGGCAGAGACGGAGTCCCCATCCCTGGAGGTGTTTAGAAGTTGTGTAGATGGAGTACTTAGGGATATGGCTTAGTTGAGGACTTGGCAGTGCCACGCTAATGGTTGGGCTCTATGATCTTAAAGGTCTTTTCCAATGTAGGCAATTCTGTGATTCTGTAGTGTCCTATTACAGTGAAGGCAGGCACTTCATATTCTTTGAAGGACAGAAATAAATATTGATAAGGAATGTTTGTTGATGGGTCACATCTGGGTGAACTCTTTCTTATTCTAGGGATGATGTTCAGCTGGGATGTGATCATGGCTAGCTCTCATTCCAGAAAGTGAGTGAAAGAAATGGATGGCAGGTTCCCCCTCCCCTAAAAAGAAGTTTGAACCATTCCATAGCTTGGTAGATATCCCTTATGGATAAAGCTATTTCTAGAGCTAGTCAGCTTCTGAAAAGATAGTTCCTGCTTGTTGGAATATTGCAAGAAATAGGTTCATTAAGTCATGCATTGCATCCACTTACATCCTCAGAATTTGGTAGCTCACTACTGAAGATGACTCTTCAATAACATGTTTCTAATGAGATTTTCATTCCCCTTATGATTGGATTAAATTTGATTTCTCATGTTTGTCTGAATGAATTAGTTGGGACCCTCAGAAGAGCTGCCAAATAACTTCAAATAACTTTATTTACCTTCCCCCCACCAGTTTTGATCTGTGATATTTTATAAAGTCATCAACAACATAAAACAGAGTAAGTTTTAGTTGCTACGTATTACTTTCTGAAAGTCACAACATTTCTTTCTCTCTTCAGATACTCACTAGGTGGAGGAAGTACTTCATCCTACTGACGGGCTGTTCCCGCCTTCCCTAAGACAACAGAAATCCCGCGGTGTCCGCAGTGAAGGCGCGCATCCTGATGCCGTTGTTCTGCCCTTCAGTCACGGGAACATCCTTCGGTGGAAGGACATTCCTATATGTGCGAGAGTGAAAATGAAGCCTCTCAGAGGGAGGCAGTCTTTTTCAACTCCTTAAAGCTATAAATTTATTTTTTTTTTAATGATAATGCACATATTCCAGGGAGGTGTCTTTTTGTAAAATCTGAAATGTATATTTAGGTTTGTGACAGAGAAAACTGAAGATGTTGAGAAACCTCAGGTATCTTGCTTTAAGAATTCCACTGGGAGATGGAGTACGTCTGTTGGAATTGTGTACAGATATGTATATAACGTCATTTTTTTATCTGAAAGCCTTTCAACGTGCATAAGGAAACACTGTGTACAAAATGGTAAAGTGCTTTTGTAGATAATGTTAGTGGAGTAAATATTCGACAGGCCATAACTGAGTATCACCTTGCCTTTATTACATGTAAATTTTGAATTATGTGATAAGTGAATCTTGGTTTGATTTTTGTACGTGAAGGATTTGCCATTGAAAGAGTTAATCCTGTACTATGGAACCTTCTGTTTGTACCTCAGCAAAGACACAGTTTCATTCTGTTTCTCCGGTATTTCTTCCTTCTGTATTCTGAGTGTGACTTTTTGATTATGGTACTACTTCTAGTTGTTTTAAATTTAATACACCTTGCCTCACAAAGCTTTAAATTTAAATTACTGTTTTTCCTAAAGAATAAGCTCTTTCATATTTTCAGTTTCAATTGTGCCAATGCAAATTCTGAACCCTATGTATTGCTCAGTTTTAGTAATAGATATTTGTAGTGAAATTCAGATGGCATCTTTTTTTTTTTTTTTTCACCTGAACATGTTTGAATGCTCACACAAATAAATCTTTATTAACTTCATTTATCCTGAAATATCTCATTAAGATTTTGGCTGTGAGACAGTGGCAAGTATTTATTTCTTCACCATGCCTATTTTTTATCATTAGAATTAACGTCTTGCAGCATAGAAGAAAAATTATCCATCAGTTCAATATTCGGTCTTGCTGCCTGAAACTGTGCATCTCTTCACCGAGAGTGATGTCAGACAGAGATGGCAGAACGGAGTCTGAGCGTTGTGTGCTATGTCCTGTTACTTGGGTCTCCAAAAAAAAGGCACTACTTGAAAAATTCTGAATTTTGACATTTCCCCTGTTCCTATGAATGCTTCTTCATAGCGGACTTGGAAGTAGTAACATCACTTATACACACAGTTGATCAGGTGGCTTTTTATCTTTCTCTCTTCTTTTCCCCGCAATATTCCTCTGAGCTTTACCTTGGTTTGTTTCACCAAGGCTGCATTCAGGTGCTGCTTATTCTAGTGGCTAACAGCGCATTTTTGCCTTGTTTTAATGAAGAAATTGACGATTTTATGGTTTGGATGACAGCAAGGTAAATTACCTGTTTGTTTATTTTTTTAAATACAGATTTGAGTTTTGAAACAGAAAGCATTAAACTTTAAAAAGTATAGGCATATCTACTTGGCTTGGTACTTGGTTCTCTAACCATTCTGGAATCTGGTGAGGTCTTCTTGCAGGACTTTGTCTCACCATGGTAGCCCTTATTCTATGCATATTAACAGCCTTAATGATTAATTTAGTAGTTCAACAGTTAAGAGGCCACTGTCACGCTCACGGAGCTACGAAACCAGGTTGAAGCAACAGCTGAAAGAAACCAGTATATGTGCACTCATTCCTGGAGCCATATTAGACACCAGCATGTTTGCCAACATAGGGAGTCACAGGTTTCCTTCATGGCTAAGTGAATTTAAGGTAAATTGAACAATGCATAAGTGTGAGGACTGGTTTATGGCTCCTCTTTGATTAACACCTTTAAATACATGGCTTTGCGCGTGCTTACCCTTGAGGTAAGAGATTTAGCTCTGTGATCGTGAGACATGCAGCTGGATACAGTGCCACGGGAAATTCATCCATCAAACATTCAGCCATTCAGAAAATATGGTAATAAACAGTTTTGTTTGCATCTGAAATATAAATAGATTAATGGAAACTTTTCCCCAGTCATCTGTTACTGTAAGGACTTGAAAGCAACCTCACTTGGAGATGCACAGAACTCAGAGATTTAGTGGGGAAGTTCAATTTACGGTGCTGACTGGAACCTCAGGAATTTCTCCATCAGAAGACGAAATTCTAAGGTACTCTAGTCTCGAACGATCATTTAAAAAGTTATACATCCATTGGTGGGTTTTTTTGAGTTGCATTTTAGTTGTGTTCCAGGACTGTATGTTGATGAAGTAAGTCTCCGAGTAGATTGTGGCAGAATTTGCTTGGCAGATGTGTCCTTCGATTTAGGAGCTTAAGATAAGTAAGACCTACAGCAAGGGCAATTGGCCCAAATGCTAGGACATTTGGAAAAAGACAAGACCTCATGTATGGTAGAGATGTGTATTTTTATATGTAACATATAGATTATTTAAATATAAAGTATCTTAAACTGAGATTCACTGAAAAAGAAAAAGCGTGCTGCATCTTGAATGTAAAATTACAATCATTTGCTATTGACAAGTACTGATGCTTTAAAAATCAGATCTATATTGGTAAGAGAAGAGCAGCTTCATTTGAAAGAAGCACGGGCTGCGTTTCTGAAAGAAAAAGCGTATTGATATTTTTGAGAGGTTGTTTCATGCTAAAAACACGTCTGTGTTCTGATGTTGCACTGATGATTTTTGTGTGCAGGTAGTACTTCTTCACTCAGTCTTGAATATACTAAGTGACAAGCTATCCCTATTTATGCAAACATTTAAATTAGTGGAACTGCTTATTTGTCAGGGATTTCTAGATTAGGCAGTAAACGAACTCACTGTTTAAAGAAAAATAAAACCAGTCCTTTGAACTAGAGGCTTGCTTTTTGTAAGTATCAGACGTCTAATCTATTTTTTTAACTTATTTTTCCTTGCGGTTGCACTTTGTAGTTGATGACCGGTTTACTAAAAAGGATGGCGCCCCGATCGCTGTGGGCCAGGATGCTCTCGGTGTAGTAGCGAGGCACCACTTTGTCCGAAGCGCTGCAGTTCCTTTGCAGCTCCAAATGCTTTGTGTCCGTCTGTCCCTTGGGCACCGGACAGACGAAGCGTCTGGTTCTGCTCCCGCCATCCAGGGCAGCGTGGGCGGAGGGGGAAGGTAAGAGGGTGCGCGGCGGCGCTGAAGGGCAAAGCGGCTGCCGCGCGGGGAGCTCAGCTCCAACGTCATGCGCTGCAGCTCCTTCACCTGCCCGCGCTCCCACCGTACCCGGGAAATGTCTCATCCAGCTCTTCCTGCTTTCTGTGGCGATCCCTGTTCAGTTTTTTAACCAATGCAGCATTGGTTTGCAATGGTTTTACCTTAGCCTCACTTTTTTACGGAAACGTATGTTTTGCCTTCAACGATGTCACCACCGGAGGGTTATGAGACGTGCCAATGGCACAAGGGTCGGTACAATCGCAAATTATTTTTGTAAGTTGCTGGGGAGGAGCTTAAAGTGTAGCACAGATCACAGATCTGCGAGCTTGCTCTTTTTATCTGTATTTTGCCGATGTGCTGGTAATTGCACTGAGCACATGCAGTAGACAAATCGTATGTAATGGTTTTCGGCCTTCTTTGAAAGCACGATTACAGAGGACAACTCAAGTGTGTATCTTGTTTTCTGTAATACTGCTGCCTGTTTATAACCGTGTATTTAAATTTTACTTTTGTCACTCTGTACCAACTGAGTAATACTCCTTGTAAGCTACATGACCTAGAAATAAAGATGGAAAAGTTTAATGAAATTTTGCCCTCCGAGTGTTCAATAAGGCAAGATTTGGGGGGGGTGTGTGGGGGGGGGGGGTGTCTCCTCTCAAGCGGGGATGCTCCTGCAGGTACTGGCTCAATTATTGCCCATGTGTCAGTAATCGTAAGTTTATAAATCCTGTTCAGTTTGGCATCTTGGACTTTGTTCAAGAGAAAGCTCTTATTTAAACTCAACCAAAGCTTTCTGAGCAAGGATGTTGAAAATATTTTTCAGTTGGGGAACTTGGTAAACATATTTTCCCACATGGTTAGGCCATCTGTGAGAGTTTTGTTCTTGATTAAGTTTCTGTTTTTCATTTTTTGTTTTTTTTTTTTTCCAATCTACACATACAAGTGATTGACAGTGTACTGTTTTGGTGCAATTTCGTGCAGTTCTGTATTGCAGCTTGGCCAACTGTAAGACAATGTGCCAATTTACAGATGGTAACGATTTAAAAGCCCACTTTGAATTCCCCGTCCTGCCAGCCCAGTGGAGCTGACGGAGTGCTCGCATCGAGCCTCATTAACGTAACTTCAAACATCACATCCTTAATTACTCACATAACTGAGTGACAAACCCTGTGACAGCTGCACTCCTGTAATTGCATCTCATTATTACTTTCTCCTGTTAAAAAACATACATGTGCCACGTGGATTTTTTTTTTTATTTTTTTTTTACCTCCACAAACTTTTCTGTGCACCTGGGAAAGACGTTTCTGTGCAACTGGAGTTGTATTTCTACACAGCTATAATTATGCTACCTTTTGAGGCAGAATGAAAAATGGTCAAAATGTGGTTTTTCAGGTCCTGCTCATTTCCTTTGTTTTGTTCTTCGCTGGTGGAATGGCAAGATACGCACCTGGTTTTGTCTCTTAAAATAAGTTTTCCTTGTGAGAACTCTTTTTCTAGTCTGAGACCTTTATTAACATTACTGCACGGACAGCATGTTTTTCCCTACCTGCTAACTTGCCTTTCAGTCTTTTTTTTTTTTTTTTGATTTTGGCTGGTTTCAACTCAATTTACAATGGTACTGAGGTCTCAACAGTGTTTAAAATTTTATGAGAAGAGGTAGGCCTGAGGTATATTAACTTCCATTAAGATTTATTTATTAAGAAGTTAGCAGAGAAATGATACAAGTACTTTGTGGGGGGAAAAAAAAAAATATCTGTGGAGTCCAGGCTTTGCTGATCCCATGGCACAACTTCCGATTATGGCAATAAATTTTTTGTTTTGCTTTTATTTGTTCATTAACTGAAGCTGGCAATTGATTATTCATGGCAAGTAATAATAACAACAACAAGAGTAAATCTCTTGCAGTGAGCAGTCTGAAGTTTTCCCACTTAGGGCTACTAACCCAGTATGTGGTGACCCTGAGCATGTGATTAGTTGGACAACAGGATGGAACTCTGGGTTAGAAAATAAGTAGTTTTATACCATAGCTTTCTAGTAAACCACCAGTTTTGTTCATGCAGGTAATCTGAACCTGATTGTAAGATATAATGATCAAGACAGTTGCTTTTATTCTCTTACCATTATTTCAGTTTGGGTTAACCTTAGGAATAAAGAACTAAAAAAAAAAAAAAAAATGCTGAAAATGACAGCAGTTCAATCGTAAAAAAAAAAAAAAAAAGAAAAATCACACTAGTAAATAAGGAAAACAAAAATCTTATTTTAAACCTGTCTTCTGTACAAGAGGTAATACAAAAAGGTGAAAATGCTAAATAATGAATCAGGTGGATACTCTGAAGTTGTAGCCAAAGCGTAGCTCAGTCTCTGCTGTCATGGTAAATAGAACTGTATCTTGATCTTTGCCTTAGACATTACAGGAAAATTATTTTCTAAACCTACTTTGTATGAAAATGTAATGACCCTAGAAAGGGTGCTGTCTGATTTCAGGAATGTAAATAATAGCCTTTTGTTTGAGAGCTTGGGCTACACTACTGCGATGGATAGTGGAAATGGAGATTGTATCCAACAAGCCCCAGCAATCTAAAATAAAATTCAGTTTCAGCTGGGTTAAGGGCATTGCCTTTAACGTAATTTCCATTATAGAAAAAAGCCCCAACTTTTCACTGTTGTAGGTAACAATTGTAAAAGCCAGATGTAGGGACCCAGCTTGTAAGGCTTTGCAGGTATTATTTTGCAGCTCAGTAGCATTTTTGGGGGGGGAGGATTAACCTCCGCAGCCTTTCACTGTCCATAGCAACATCATGTGCTGTTGCCCTTCAGCTTTGTTTTCCTGATCTGTGGGCCGCTGCTGAGCTGTTGGTAAGTGATGGCATGTGAGGTGTTATTTTTTTTTTTCCACAGGCTGGGAATGGATAAGCCAGTGGGGACCTGCAACTGGGAAAAAGGGTCTTCAGCATTTTCTATCTGCTTTCGAAGTTTGTCCTTCTTCATGTCATCAACAGCCAGAGGCGATGCTGTGGGGCAGATGTTGGTTGACAGTCAGCTGAACGTGAGCCAGTAGGGTGTCCGGGTGGGCAAGGACAACAGCGTCCTGGTCTGTGTCAGAAATGGTGTGGCCAGCAGGACCAGGGAAGTGAACTCGGCACTGCTGTGGCCACACCTCAAGTATTGTGTTCAGTTCTGGGCTTCTCACTGCAAGAAAGACACTGATGTGCTGGAGTGGGTCCAGAAAAGAGCAACAAGGCTCGTGAAGGGTCTGGAACACAAGTCCTGTGAGGGGTAAGGAACTGGGGTTGTTTAGCCTGGAGAAACGGTGGCTGAGGGGAGACATAATCGCTCTCTGCAACTACCTGAATGGGGGTTGGAGAGAGGAGGGAGGGGATGTCAGCATCTTCTCCCTAGGAGCAAGTGATAGGACTAGAGCAAATGGCTGCAAGTTGTGCCAGGGGAGGTTCAGGCTGGATATTAGGAAGAAGTTCTTCAACGGAAGGGTCATTGGGCACTGGAACAGGCTGCCCAGGGCAGTGGTTGAATCACCATCCCTGGAGGTATTTAAGAAACATGTTGATCTGGTGCTTAGGGACACGATTTAGTGGCCAGCTTAATGGTTAGACTCAATTTTAATGGTCTCCCAACCAAAGAGATCTTGTGACTATATGTCACAGGGAAAATGACTAAGGAAAAGAGCAACTGCAACGAGTTACCTTCCCGGGAGGGGGGTGAGTGAGGGAAGGTGGATTGAAGGTTTCCACCCCGATGGAGGCAGTTTACTGAAATACTTGTTCCTCTTTGCCGAGGTGGCTCAGATTTGGGCACAGGAACTGGGGCTTCTTCATAAAGGGTTAGCACATATCTCTGGTGGGAGCAGATAGAAAGCAAGCTTTACTGTCGTGAAACAGGAATATCTATTACAGCATTGTGAGGTATTTTATTCCCTTTTGTTGTGAGCAAAGCCGTAAGCCATTCTACACATCGTGCACAGGTAAGCCATTAACAAAGTGAAGAGCTAGATGAAGCAAAAGCGAGGGTAGAAGTGTCCTGGCTTCATGTTCCGAATTTATGTTCACGCCCCATCTGCCCAGCACTGCATTTCCTGCAAGGCCTGTAACGATGACAGGTGGGCTTCCAGCACGTTGAGCTTCCACTAACAGAAGTTTTACATCACCCTCATGATCCAGTGTTTCTTAAATCCTAAGGAACAGCATCTAAGCATAATTGACTTAATGCTACCAACCTTTTGAGTGGGCCAATGGCTTAACCCATTAGTCTTAGCTAACTCTAAAGGCAGGTAGACCAAATGGGTGTTCCTCTTCCAACCAAGAGAAAGAGACCGAAATTCCAACATCAAACCAAAAGTCAGGCCAGGATACGAAGCAGGGAGGATGAAAACTTGGGGCTTCAGCA
>NW_009699614.1:17352-74157 GCF_000703405.1 Apaloderma vittatum
TTACAGCAATTTAGTCTGTGCGAGTTACGGAAAACAGTCCACAAATTAATCACAAATAGCTGCGGTTCTCAGAGCGTACAAGGTTTTCTTTCGAGTTTGTAAAACAAACAGCAGAACGTCACCACAGCCTTTAATTTCTTCTTGTACATACCATTCACAGTACATTAACAGCCCAAATAATATTGCACTGGATTATTTTAAGAGTTTTTCATCTTGCAAGTAGTATTCACTTTTCAAAGCCAACAGATGAACAATTTGGTCAACTTGCACCAAGAAAACGGTTAGATAAGAATCCTATACTTTATTCATACCACACGGATTTGTAACCCCACAGGGAAATGAGAGCGAGCTGTAAACTGTTTCCTTGTTAAAGATAGAAAATTAGTAATTCCTTGCTGATTAAATGTAGAAAGACTGGGAAAAAAACAACCAAAATCTGAAAGTTATCTCATTCCTGTTAGACTGCTTGCTGTATATATAATTATATTCTATACTGTGAGAGTCCATCTACATTTAAAAATCCAGCAGTCTACAGATTAACATGGTAAAAAAAAATAATATATTTTTATGAAAAGAGAAGAAATAGTGTTTGCCTCAGAGGAGAAAGTTTTCAGATTGTGAAGTCTTTTCTTTTATATAGGTGCAATCTTTGAGGCAACAAAATGTCTTTTGGCATTTGGCACGCTATTAAGGACAATATTTTAATACTGGCACAAGCTAAAAACAGCACAGGATGACAAAATACAAGACATGAAACGAACCGCAGCCACTGGGATGATGGTAAGCTAGTTTGAATGTACGGAGAACTCAAACAGTTTTGCTGAGGAATCGTGAAAGTTTCTGCAAAACCATACTGATGTTTCTTTAATTTTATTTTCTTTTACCAAATTGTAAGTTTTACTAAACTTGGAGGGAGAAAAGAGTTTCAAATGTCCTCTAGAAAATCAGCAGCTGCTGGACAATCAACACGGCGGCTTGTTCAGCCGTCAATAGGCGTGAGGCTCTTTGTGACTCAGAGCTCGAGTGCGTGAGGCAGAGGTGGTGGCACTTCGGATCACTTCCATCCATCTGTGAGGAGGCACGAGGAGAGAAACAAAGAGAACGGTCAGTTCCTCAGAAAGATTTCATGGAAGATACAGCCCACACTATGACCCGTCCACGGTTTTATTCTTGGTGCCTACAGGAGTGGTTTTGCTTTCTGCTTTGCTCCCAACTCTGCCTGAAGCTCAGAGGCTCTAGATCCAAGTGGCTGCCAAATACATTATGAAAGGAGGTTTAGAAAGGATGAACAGGGGGATTGAGATGCAAAAATCATTAATCTAGTAGTAGTTTTGTTCTGTGGACAGGAAATCCTCTCTTTTTTTTTTTCTGGATGGTCCAAGTGATGAGATGTTGAGACCAACCACTCATCTCTAGAGAAAAAATACGTAATTTAGCTGCAGTTTCTACTGCTTTTTCCTAGAAGCCAAAATGAGGTTTTGTGTATTTTTTCCCATTCTACTCAATCACCTCTTTCCTACAATTTGCCTTATTTGTAGTTTCAGACCGACAAGGTTAAAACTTAATAATAGCTTTGCTCAGTAAGAGAGGGCATTAAGATTTTTGACGTGCTAATGCTTCATATAAAAGAGCTAAATTAGTTCCTGGTATCAACGACCTCAAGCTACAACCTAGGAGTAACAGGGCCTGTTTCTTGGCTCCTCGCATACTGAAATTCAGTGGGAGGTGTAAAAATGATGTGCTGAAGCGCATAGCGAGAACAGCCGCTTCTGTGAAAAATTACAGTTTTATTTCAGGTGTGGATTATCCATCCAGCTGTACCGGTCAAAGAGAAGTTATCCTGAAGTCTGAGACACTGAGCTCCCTGTGCAGCTGGTCTTGCCAGGTCTGACCAGATAATCCTGGTCTGTAACGTAGGATTTGTAGTGACTGCTATTACAGCTACCACGTTATCAAAACCAGCCACCGGGTTCTAGCATGACGGGGTTTAAAATTCCTTTTAAAATTTTAAAGGGTTCTTTCTCTAGTTGGGCTGAACTACTTGCCCGCGTCGCCAAATCAATTTACTAAACTTTGCACCTTCTAAGCTTGCTTGGAGAAAAAATCCTGGGATTTGGGAGAATTCCCTCTCGCAGAAGACAGACTTACCTTTCAAAAGTGTATTCGCTTTCAGCCCTGAAGTAGTACACGTGGGATTTGAAATGTAACTTGAACACATAATCTTTGTGAATGTTTTCGGATTCAGAAGGAATGGTGAGTGAATATCCCAATAAAGGAAGGCTGGCTAAAGGATGATTGTCCTGAAAAGAAAGGATGGAAAGTGTTGTGAGATCAAATGCCCTGAAGTTAAACAGAAGACGGATACACACTCGACTAAAGGTCGTCATCGCATTTTCACACACGCATGGAAAAATACACCCGCTTTACATAATTGCAACGGACTTAATTGTCCAGCACTTTCAGCCTTGCCCATTTTCATGGATCCTTCTCAAAAAGATCTGGTGCAGGCTGGTCCTATCAGTATTTCCTCCAAAGAAAGTAATCTGAAATCTTGGACTTTCACTACTTTCAAGTAATCAAACATAAAGCTCCATCATTTGGCATCTGCAGAGCGCCGTGCATGTTCATCCTAGGCTTGCAAACACCTCCTCCTACAAAAATGCTCTTGGCCACCCTGCGGCATTCACTGCTTTGCACGCATAAACGAGTCATTTTTTTATCCTGCTTATGTGTAGAATATCCTACAATCCGTTCTTACTTTTTATAGTGCAGAAATGGTATCGTTAAGGATTCCTATAGCAATGAAAGGATAACGTAGCAATTTGAATTATTTTATGCTTATGCCCTGCTCAAACACAGAGATTCAAAAGCCCAACAGATTCTAGATGGAAAATCCCCCACGTCTGCAGTGGGACATTTGCTCAGATGATTTAGTCATCAGCTGCTGTTCTGTCATCTGACTTAAGTGCCAGTAATAGTAAACAAAATTTATAACTCACTGTTAAGTCTTTAATCACAATAATAATCACAGAATCACAGAATCGAATCATAGAATCACAGAATGTGTTGGGCTGGAAGGGACCTCTGAAGGTCATCTAGTCCCAACCCCCCTGCAGTGAGCAGCGACGTCTTTAGATCAGGTTGCTCAGAGCCCCAGCAAGCCTGACCCTGAATGTCTCCAATCTCAGAATTCACACAAACGAAAACTTGTGTAACTGCACTGCAATTTCTGAGCAGCAGCGGTATCTGTTGCCCTTTTAGGGGTGAAAAGCACCGCGACTGCCCAAAGTTCTCCACAAACAAGCACGCATTCTCCAGTTCACGAGCCAGCAGGCTGAGAACAGGCCCCACTCCATGCTCCAGCGGCAGCACAAGGCCCCAAAGCTGTGACCACTGCGCTGGCTTCTCTCGCCTGCAGCATCTGTGGCTGATCTGCTTGTCTCTCTGCTATGGCTTGGAAAAAACCCAAAAGGTCTTGTCCAGCCACACACACGTGTGCAGTCCATTACCTGGTGCGATTTATAGAAGAACATACAGAAGTTGGTGAACACCACCCAAAGCTTCTGCCACCCATTGCTGTTCTTGAATTTTCTGAGGAGGTTTCCAGACAGCTGGTTCTGAAACAGACCAAAAGTAGCCAAATAAAACAGTGAAATGTACCTGCAGTTTACGTATTGTATGAAAAATTATCTGCTTTTATCTGGTTGTATGTGACCTTGTTGCACGTGAAAATGCTTTGGTTGAATGGAAGTATTTTTCTTTTGCATTTTTCTACTACTAACTAGTACTTTATGTACCATTTTTTGGGGTTGTAGCAGGGTACTTCAAAGGCTTCGAGCTACTACACTTTTTGAGGTGGCTTTCAGTAATATATTATTAAACATTGGTCTTGTTATCCTGATCTGTGTCTTTGCTGTTTTCAAATGATACTTAAATAGAATAATGGAAACAGAAAGTCTGACATGAATTTGTGACGAAAAGGAAAGTTATGACATACTTCAGAATTGCAGATAGAGGTTGGGGTCTCAGTATCCAGTGGGTTCACATGGTAACTTTTCAAAGACTTCAGAAGCAAGGACTGTTAACCTTAGTCAGATTTTGGATATTTTAACAAAAAGGAGGAAGAAGCTGTAACTCAATACAAGTATTTAACATCTGGGATAAGAAACTACTCTTCACATACAGATGATGTGAAGTCCAACATCATTGCGCCTTGTAAATGAAGGGGAGTTCTCAGTGAATTATTACTTCCTTCCCATTCCTTGTAAGGACTCTCACAGCTGGATGAAAACAGCTGTTTTCATCATTCTCACTACATAATGCAGAAGCTATAACCACTTAGTCTATAAAGCTTAATAGTCAGAGTCTGGTGGTCCTGCTGTAGCTATTACGAATGAAATATTCTTGAAAATGTTCTGTTTTCCCTGGTCTCGGGTATACATTCGAGCCTTTGCTTTCAATCATCCCATTCTCCAATATCTGGACTGTTGCTTCCTTGCCCTAAGTTACAGGCGTACTCCTTAATTTTCTGTTACCTCGTTACTCTGGAGGATATCATAAAAGGACAGGCTTTGCATTCGGTACCAGCAGACATATGAAATGGAAACAGGCCGCTGATCACTGATCAGTCCAGCAGGTAGGGAAGTACAGTCACTGACAGAGAGAGGATCTTCTACCACGAGAGAGACAGAAAGGAGGGAAAGACACAAAGAAAATAAACGATAATGCTGAAGTGAGAGCCACCAACAGAATGACGTGAGCATGAGCGTAACCTGTCACGCATGGAACAGCAGCAGAGCTGAAGATGCTTTTCACAGAACAACGTATGTCTCCGGGGTGTGCGTTTGGTCTTCGCTGCTTTGTTTGCATTCATTTGAGGCACGGGGTGGTACAAAAATAAGGAACAATGAGCACTGATCTCAGGCAAAAAGATTTGCCTAACCAAATGTTTTAATCATTAGAATTAGTCACTGCTTTAAGTTTTATGCCTATTTCTCATAAGCCTTCTGCTTTAGGAAAAACTACAACAGGCTGAACTATTCCTCTCTTGCAGGATATGAAGGTATGAGCAGCAGAAAATCCACCTGCATGGGATCAAAATGAGGCTCTACAGTTAGTGCTTTGTAGCACAAATAATTTTCTTTGTCATATTTCAGCCACAAACTCACCTTCTGTCTAAAAAACAGAGGCAGTTACGCCATCTATGAACACGGTCCTTGCATCTCTACATTCTGGATCAACATATCTTCTCTAGAGCAACGTTGGCCTGAGGTCTGAGAGCTGCCTCCTGCGTGTGAGCGGACTCGGCTTTAGGGCCCCTTTTACCGTTTTCATTGAGCACAAATTTCCATTTGATGAGGACTGTGATAAAGTACTCAGAGCTCCCTGGAGTCTCTCTTAGCTGAAGGAAGAACACCTAAGCTGGCTTAGCACCGCAGCCTGAAACCTAAGCTGAACTAGGAGTCTTTCATTTTAATCTTCGAAAAGTCAGTGTCTGCGTCTCATCTGGTGAGTACAGAATCAAAGAACACGTATCAAACTGGCTTAGCTGTGATTGGGATGGGGGGGTGGGGAAAGGATTTTTGTTCTGAGGTGGAGAACGCAAATAAAGGAAAAGCAAATGAGACTGAGCAATGAGACAAGGTTCCAGAAAAGATGGCTAGGTAAAGAAAGTACGTTAGTAATACACGTAATTAAAACTCTGGCTGCAGCAGCTAAAGACAATATCCTTTCAGCTCGAGCAACGGCTTAATGCTTCTGTAATGGAAAGCATTAAGACAGTTTGACCTGCGTTAAATTTTCAAGGGCATCAGTGGTTTGGTTTTTTTTCGAACAGTTACTTCTACGAAATCACTGCTCTAACTCATTTTTACAAAGATGCACTAAGGGAGCAGATATGTGCTTCTCGACTGATAGCTTAGGCCATAATTTGAGGATATGGGAGAGCCAGTTTCACAGGTGTGCCCAAAACCTCCCCAGAAGGAGACAACGGAACAGCGCCCTTGGTTAATGAGGAGCAAAAAGGAAATTGTCATTTGAGAGCGAGTCTGGAGCTGCAGTTCAGATCGTTCTGAGGCAGATACCTCCACAGCAATACTAAAGTCGATCATTGAAACACTGGTATTTCTGTGCCAGCAGACGTGCACCGTAGTGTTGCCACGGTGTGGTGACTGACGTTCGAGTGAGGTGCGGGATGCACTGAGGTCGTCCTCAGATTCCTGGTCTACAGTAGTTTCGTCAGGAGACTCTATGAAATGCAGGGAAAAAGCATCTTTCTTCCTCTATGCAACAACATATATAATTGGAAAAAGTAAACAAATCAATTCTGTCCACAACATTGTGAACTCATTTTAAAACACACTTTTAGAAATAATTTTGTGCTGATGTTAAGTAGTTTGTTTGTTGGTTTTTGTTCTTTTCTTTTTTTTTTTTAATTAAAAAAAAAAAGTGTTTCTGCAAGTGTTAAAAGCAAAGACTAACTACTGTGCTTTGTTGGTGCTTTTTATACCTTCTAAGGACAGGCACTGCCCAAACCTTGTTAAATAGTTCCTGGAATCATTACACTTAAAGTCACTTCTCTATTCAGTGAAACTTTCTGCTAACATCAACAAGAACATTAAAATGGCACATATATATATATACATAGTTGTATATACAGATATAAATCAACTTCTAATGTATCGGTTTGAGCTGTGGCCAGCACTTTCCATCACTTTGCTTAGAACAATCACGGATCGTACTGACAAAAGTGAATAAAACCTACTCTCCAGCATCTACTTACTGTTGTCAGGCGGGCTGCTGGCCAGTAACTCTGGGGCAGGGTCACTGCTTTTCTCTGCCAGGTCTATTGCCATCTGAATATCTTCAGTCCATTTGTCCATTTCAGCACGGGTACTAACAATGGAAAAGCAGGTTTTATTCACTTTCAGACAGGCTGAAAGCAAACTGTAAGAAATACTCACAAGCTGAGCTTACTTTTAATTTAAAGAAACAAGATGCTAGGGTTTTGCCCCCCAATAACTTAGCTTTGGTTCTGATATGCACAGCTGCCACTCTGTTTTGTTCCATTCACCTTAGGTTTTTTGTGTTTGTTTTTTTTAAATGGCTTTCACAAAAGAATATACTTTTGAAATCATTTTAGGAGCAAATCCAAACATAATGGTGCCTCTCTGCTTTTCTATCTGTCCCACTGCAAAAGCTGCAGAGAAATACAGTTTACATGGGTACATTGTCTCCACTGAATTACCTTGCAGCAATGACGATGGACTGGTGTTGACCTCGTAGTGTTAGACAATGAGGAACCCCCCATTCCTCTTCACTTTCTTCTATCTGAGAGATAAAAGCTCAAATGCAGTCACATTGAAAGAAATACTTTTTTTTTTTGAAGGTGAAACAGTGGGCTGAAGTTCTTACCATTGGGAAAAGAAAGCTAAGAGATACGTCCACAACAACAATTTCAAGCTAGGTATTGTGAAAAAAATGGCTTCCAAGCTGGAAAAACAGTTCTGCAAGAACCTCTTAAACTAAAAATATGGCTTTGTCTGCTTTGTGTCAAAAAAAAAGGAAAAAAAAAAAAGAGTATTTTTATCAGAAGCGTGATTCATCATACAAAAGGGCATGTCGAAGGCTGCGAGTGCTCTGGACACTGCAGCACAACGTAGTTCTGTTGTGAGCAAGTCCACACCAAACGGACATCAGTCACTGAACAGATTCCTAGGGAAGCCAGATAAAACTGAAAGCCTCACAGGTGTTTAGAGCAATTACCATAGTAGCGATCACCTAACTCAGTTCTCAGGAAACCAGCATGGAACGGATACAAACTCACGAGAATTTCCAATCATAGTAACAGGGGGAACAAAAGCGTTTTGAAGCTAGCAAAAACATTTTTGAAATCACGTAAGAAGAGGAGGTAACTAGGTGATCGAATTGGCTGTTTTCCAGAAGAATTGCAACAAGAGCTGCAATGGACACATCACTGCCGGTTTCCCACAATTGTAGTCCTGCAGAAACTCACCAGGCTATTAAGATGGGACCACAAATGGCCATTTGAGCACGAATCCCTGGAGGTCTCGCAATACTTACTGTCATGCCATACAGTGGAAGATGCCCGTGGACTTTAAACTGATTCGACGCTGTCAGGCCTCTACTTGTGTACAACAAGATGTCGTTAAACTTTAAAAAAAACCGGAAGAATAAGCGTTATTGGCATGATGTTGGCATGTATGCACATAAAAAAAATTAAAATCAGAAATATGGGAAAGCTACCCAATAGTGGCTGTCTACTTATATGGCAGTCCTAATGAACAAATCCAAAATACTGGCTTCCAAAATATTCCAGCACCCAGTATTATAGCCTATTATTTTCCCTGACTTCCTTCCCAGCTAGTCTCAGGTACAATTTTCACGGGATATCTTCCGATGCCTTCTAATATTCCCTTTGTGATCTCTGGGTCAGAACTAACAAGCCAGCAGCAAAGCCAAGTAGGACATTTCACACTCTGCTGCACTTTTAAAGCTATGGAAGATAAGCATGTTTCACTGATCTTCCGATTTGCATGGAAAGATAAGCAAATGTGCCCGAGAGAGGTGTGCCTAACTTAACTCTTATGAAGGAAGTGGCTATCTATTACGCCTCACATTCAAAAGGGAGCTGGGACACCTGGTTTAAGGTAGGTGGCTTTAGGTTAGAAATATCAAGGTGGAGAGACCGAGTGTCTCAATTTGCAGAGGTTCCTGCACTGTCGAAAGCACGTCAAGTGACCGCTTGCATTTTGCTGCCATGAAAAGAATGGTGTGTTTTCACTGCGCCGCCTGGGTCAAAGGATGTTTTTCTTAAACCAGACGAGGTGCATCAAGAACATCACACTCTGTGGCACGGAACAGAACCCTCTACTGCACACATCTGTGATCCAGCAGCAATAATCCACGAACCGATGTGGATCAGCCACTAGAGGGGGATTTAACTTTGTCGATGATCACACGCATATTCCAAGTCCCGGAACACTGACCTGGGGTTTTAACTCCAAAAAGATTCTGGTGCTTGAGATAGACTACAGATTTCTTTGAAAGTGCAAGCAACTGACGTGAGAGTCTCGTCTCACCTTTTTAATGCTTTACTGAAGCATCATCTGGTAACAAGAATTGTGGCACGCAGAAAATACGCGCCATCCAGTCGGCTCTTATGGATCGGAGACTGAGTGGGATCACTGTAACCCAAAAATGCTGTGAGGGATGGTGGGAGGAGAGAACTTTTCCTAGTGCAAGAGCTACAAAATGTATCTTGGGGTAAAGGCAAGTCCATTCAACACGTTGGGCACTAGTGGGCTGAAACTCAATGGTTTGTGGAAAAGCTTGGTTCTATACTGTGGCCTGAGCGTTATGTGGATTATCATTCATATCATCAGGAGTTACTCTTTATATTCTCTTCTGCATGTGATCACTAGCCCTGATGCCACTTTTCCTTTTCTGACAACTCTGCCATTATGTAAGACAATGTGCTTGGAGGTATTATTTTATCATTATACTCAAAGTGTCACATAAAAATAAACAGTTTTATCTTTGTAAGAAGTGGTTACAAAGAGAACATTTGGTCTGGACAGAAACATAAGTTCTTAACAACCAGCTACACAGGTGATGTATATTGTTAACTTAAACAACGCTGTTTAAAAATACCGTAACTCACAATTCAAGTCTAACAGTATGTCTTATAGTTGCCTATAGTTATATTTCATTACATAATGAAAAACTGTCTTCTTGCTTACCAGAAAGAACATCCGTTGCTGTAAACCTTTTCCAGACAACTTACTAAGACTGCCCAGTCTGATGAACTCCTGTGGGAAACAAAATACAAAACCAATACGTATCTTCTGCAAAAAATGATGACAACCTTTTATTATGCAAACATAAATATAACTACTTGGCCATACGACTAACGCAAGTGACCAGGACTATTTATTTTACTTATTTAATATGTCAAAAAAACCGCCAAATTTTTTTCATAGGATAATTTCTTTCCATTTATAACCGTTTTTAGGATAAACTCATTCACATCTCCCACTATTTGCTAAGCAAAGTTTTCTTTACCTAACACTGATTCCTTCTGACAGCTCCTGCTTTCACCAGTTTTGAATGAATATTTTTCGTGGTACAAATGATGCAAAAACTAACTGTAAGTTGGTCTGTATGCTATTGGTTAACCAATATAACCGGTATGCTTCTGTTGTGCATAATAGCACACATAGCTCTTCACTGAGATGTAAATTCAGCAACACAAATCAACATCAGAAAAAAGGAAAAGAAGGAAAATTGTCTGGCAGCGTGAGTAATCCTAGTACCATCCATGTCATATAATACAGCACATTAATTCAGATCAAACCCTTTAAGAACGTTTAGGGATGGAATTGTAGGAAAAGCAGCACACTGAAACACTCAAAATGCTAGATTTCCTGGGCTTACTGTGAACTATACTGTAACTCACCCTTCTACTTATATGAAAGTCAGAAAAATATCATTTCTCAGTCGCTCCCTCCAGTTTCTGCCAAGAGGTTTATATTTATTTATTGCAGTCTTTCTAACATCATTCTACTCATAATGGTCCAGGTAAGAGGCATATAAAGTATCCTAATCATCTGCATCTTAGGAATAAACTGTCTAAGATTAATCTGTTCAGAGAGACACTGTGGTTGCCTTCGGGTTGCTGAGATTTGTCCAGTCCCCCTATCAGCACTGCCTAAGGGCCCAAGGGGTGGAAAAAAGCGCCTAGAGGTGGTTATCCCCACATCACAGTAGGCTCATGGTACAAGAGAGCCCACTGAAAGCTGTTGCTGGCCACCAGAGAATGTTATCGTAATTACTATTTATATGGTACCACCAGATAGTCACTACTGGGCTCAGTACGACCCCAGCAAGCGCCACGTGAACATACAGATGGAGAGTGGCCGGTCACCGCAACCTGCAAAGCACAACCCAACCATGAGATGTTCTAATGCCCCACCCAGGAACCAGGTGGCAGCAGAGACCCCAGCCTGGGACAACGTGAAGAGCATGGTTACAGAATCACAGAATTATTGAGTCCAGCCTATCAAAGTCCAAGAATTTCAAGTCCAGCCTGTGACCCAACACCACCACATCGGCCAGACCAGGGCACTAAGTGCCACATCCAGCCTCTCTTTACACACCTCCAAACACTTCCCTGGGCAGTGCATCCCAGTGCCTGAACACCCTCTCCGTGAGGAAGGGCTTCCTGAGATCCAACCTAAACGTCCCCTGATGCAGTTTCAGGTCACTGGTTGCCTGGGAGAAGAGCTCGACCCCCACCTGACTACATCCTCCCTTCAGGCAGTTGTAGAGTGATAAGATCCCCCCTGAGTCTCCTCTTCTACCCACAGCCTCCTTTAGGAGAGCTCAATCACTGGCCTGACTTGAGTTTTCTCCTCTGAGATGTGGAGCTGAGCCACCTTTGGGTTAACCCAGCCACGGGTGACAGCGGCATTTGCCCCCCAGCCAGTGGTTGCCCTGAGGCAGGGACTTCAGTCAAGGCCAGAAGGGCGTCCAAAGGGCTGGAAGCAGCAACACCCTTTGGGCCAGTGCCAGAGTGTGGTGGCCAATGTTTTTTGTATTGGCAGGCAAACAATCCTCTGCCTTTTTCTTGAACTTCCTAGGACTGCCTGGTCTTTAAACAGAATAGGGCAGCCGAAACACCTGATGACAGCACTTAATTTCAGGAGATAGGCGCATGGGCTGTGAATGTCCTGAGGGGTTTGCCAAGGAAGTGATCAGTCTGTGGATCACTGGATGGAGTCAGGAGCCATGGTGGGTGGCTGCTTGGAAGACAGGCAGTAGGCAAAGCCAGGGATTGGGGAACAGCCACAAACTCAGAAACACCTGCGCTTGGTGCTGCCTTTCCCAACGGCACATCAACTTCAAACCCCTTTTTCTAAACGTTTGACAATTACAAATCAACCAGACCCTAGGGAGCTCAGCAACCTGTCTCTTTGCCACGACTCCACTGCTGAGGCGCTGGACACAGGCACGGGAAGCAGACTCCAGGCTGTGGCTCTGGCTGGCTGCAGGGCAAGGTCAAGTGTCGCTGTATTTGCAGTTCAATGTAAAACTCTTTTTTAAAATTTTTTTTTCCCCTAAGCTGTTTCCCAGAAATACATAAGGGGCAAGAATATTCTAGTGCTGCATTTTCCCCAGCATCTCAGTTGCCGCAAGTATTGTTTTCATGCATTAAGTGCAAAAGTCAGGGGAGCAGCGAGGACATTACTTCAGCACCAGACAACTCTTTTAAGTTTGTGCTCACAGATATGTTTGCCTAGAAAAGTAAAAAAGGCTACAAATATTACACTGAGGCTTGATTATTCTGAAATAAGCCTCTGCTTTTAAAAAAGCATGATAAGTAAGGAGGTTGGTATTTTTATAACACAATTAAAAATGTTTACTTAAGGCAATACTGTCTCAAAAATTATTGCATAGCATTACACAAAGACTAAAGAGACTGCTTGCCCCCAGGGCCGTGAGTTTCAGCGTGGCACTGTGAAAAGGGCTGAAGGTCCTCCAGCACAACTGTCCTACCTTCCTTTAATCTGCCATGCTCTAGCATTGAGGGTTGAAAAAATAAAATAAAATAGAGAGGAAATGTGCAAGTGCTCAAGCTCCGAATTCTGTGATAAATACTACATTTTTACCACCTCTGTTGTAATAGATGTTTGGAATTGCCTACAACTGACCAAATCTATACATAAGAAACACCTAATAAAATAAGTAAAAAGGTAATAAAGATGATTGCTTCTTTCTGCTTTAAAGGCTGCTGTTTTCTATGGTATTATTATGTTTATATTTGATAGCTTTTAGTGAGAGAAAAAAGAATTTGCATGAGGAAAGGCAATTTCATAGCTCCTCTTAGTAAACAAGTTTCTAAAATACACCTAATGCTTTGAAATCATATCACTCCTTGATCACGATTCTACTACTCACCCTTCCTGGGATCGCCAGATTGTCTATGCCTATCAAGTCTTTCTTGAGTTCATGCAGCTTCTGGAAGTTCTCCATCTTTATCATATTGCCATGGAGCTGAGCCACCACTTCAGAAATCTCAGCCAAAGCAGCTAGATGGACAAAACCATAAAACACTTATTAAAACTTTAAAAGAATGTTCAAGAAGAAAGATGTTTTTCATCTGCAGCACTCAGCTCATGAACATCAACCTTCTTCTGTTATTCTTCTCCTTCACAGCATAAAGCTGCTCAGGCAGACTAAAACCACCAAAAACTCTGGACATCATCTTATGGAGCGAAGGGGAGAAGGTAGAGTGTTGTAATGAAGAGACAGGCTATTTCCTCAACCAAAAGTTTGCTCTATTTTAGCCCCAGGAACTTTGTAGGAACACTCAACTCAGAGCACCAATGAATGAGTTCTCTTAATGGACTTGATTTCCTACATCTCCAGTTAACCTAGGGATTTTCTCTAGGCTTGAAAACAAACGCATGTTTTCTCCCTGCCTGCAGCACACTGCGTCAAGTCCATATGTGAAAACACTGGGGAATGGCAGTGTCATTTATTAAGTCACTTCAGATGGTAAACACAGTGATCTTGGGGTTTGTCCTCGGCGCCAGCAATAGGAACAACTAAAAGGGCTGCACGTTGTTATGTCACATCACAGCTCTCATTCATTCTCTGCCAACAAGGAGTGACTTAACTCACGGGAGGGACTTTCCCAAGGAATGTCTCCATTGAGGAAAGGGATTTTTGCTGTGTGAAGAAGGCTCAGGTGCGACACAGGAGGAAGCAGGCACTAGGAAGTCCCACTTTGTGGCAGCAGAAGCCAAACCAAGCCCACGCTGCTGCCGATCTGCTTCCTGTGCCTCGTCTTTGTGCTGTGCCCACAACGTGGTAAGTCACCTTGAAGAACTAAGATGAAAATGGCTTCACCACCTGATGTTTCCTGGGGCAACAGCTCACAGGTCGGCTCCCTGTGCCATCATGCGTGTGAGCACCAACCTTGATACACACCCAAACAGACGGGCAGGTCTCTGAATGGGCTGAACACACTGATTGACTGACTTGAGTACTAGAAGAGCAGTTGAAGCATTTGTGTTAAAAAGAAAAAAAAAAAGACAGCCAAGGGAACCGTAACAGCAGTTCCTCCTCCTTACATAGTTGCTCACTGTGCAGTTCATCTGCCTGTTAGTGGGAGACCCATGCCTCTCTGCTGGGATTCATTTTTTGCTCCTTTACATTCTGACCAACAAAAATCTGCCAACACCTCAGTAAAAGTTATCCCAGAGCGATGGTGTCTCTGAGCCACAGAGTCCTTCTCATACTCTCTTATTTTCACCTCTGAATCCTGTGTGTGTATCCAACATGTTGCGACAGGATGAGCAATGAAGGTTTTAAACTAAAAGAGGGTAGATGTAGACTAGATACAAGGAAAAAAATTTTTACAATGAGGTGGTAAAACACTGGAACAGGTTGCCCAGAGAGGTGGTGGAAGCCTCGTCTCTAGAAACATTCAAGGTCAGGCTGGATGGAGCTCTGAGCAACCTGATCCAGTTAAAGATGTCTCTGCCTGATGCAGCAGGGCTGGACTAGATGACCTTTAGAGGGCCCTTCCAACTCAAAACATTCTATAATTTCAAAAGTGGTGTTGGAATCAAACGTTAATGGCTGCTGCACGTTCTGAGAAGGTGGGAATGGACACATGATTCTCATCACCTAGCCTTGGCTAGAAGAAATTCAGGCACTACTCGCTCCGTTCCAGGAGATCATTCAGGCAGAAGCTACATTTGCGTAAACATCTGTGTCACACAGCACTTCTGTGCCTCAGACCTCCAACCAAGTTACCTCCACATTTTGTGCTCATCACGCAGCATGTAAAAGAACTGAGCCAGCTGACTCAGCTAACACCATACAGCCAGGAGCAGTCGTGTCAAGCACTGCTCCCTGCCCAAGTCCTTCCGTGGATCTGCAGAGTGCTAACTGCACTGATAACACAGTTATGCTTAAATGTAGATAGCTGACAGCAAGGATGGGGGTCAGGGGTAAGAAAAGAGAAAACCAAATCATCAGAAATAGCAGGCAGTGAGTTCAGACTACAGGAAGAAAATGTCTTCACATTCGGAAAAAAACCCTGAAAACTCTGTTGGCAGCTTTGAGCTCCTGAAACAAATCATGGAAATGGTAATAGAGTAAACTATAAGTCTGGGAAAAAAGACAAATAACACTTTAAGACGTAATAACAGCAGCCATACTGGGTCAGATCAAAGGTTCACCTGGGCCAATATTCTGTATTCCTATTAGATCTCTAAGGAAAGCTAGGAGCAAGACAAGCACATATGGTATGTTCCTTGTGCTCTCTCCCAATATCCCAACTGTTTTCAGTTCAAGTGACTTCCTGAACTCCACGTCATTTCTGTGTGTTTAAGAAGCCCCACATGATTTCTCTTCCGAGTACTGGTCCAGACTGGCATAATATGTATACAAGAGCAACATTAATCCTACCATTTCTGGTTTTCTGAGTGCAACTCAATCCTCTTTCGATGTAGGCTTTAAAAAAAAAAGTTTGTTCGTTTTTCTTTTTGTCCACCCATGTACCTCTACTGGCTTTGGATGCTATTCCCGAGCTCCAGGAACTGGTGTCTTTCTTACCTCTTGAATCCCTGAAGTCTACGTGGCTTGGTGGGTAGTACTTGCAAAGCCTCTCCATGATCTGCTTGTAGTGCATAAGCCTGTGTAAAGGTCTGAGAAGGAAGGTATTGAGAGGCAAGTAGCAGACTTTCTGTAGCTCAAAATCCCTGCAAAAGGTCTCCAGCTTGCGCGAGTTCTTGATCCCATTCTCCAACTCGATTAAAATCTCATCGTGCTTCCGCAGGTGAATTGTCAGTTGCTTAGAGGCACAAAGAAAGAAAGAGCAAGTGGTAAAGCTATTAGCAATCGCTGTGAGACATGACTCAGCCCAATCCTCTTTCAGTAAAAAAATCCAACTAGCACAGCAGTGGGGATTTTGCAAACAAAATTGTTGTACTACACAACAGCTTTGATATTCGCTTGAAAAGGAGAAACGGCATTTGAAGTACATCGTGCCCCCCAGCATTCCCTGTAAAACAAAAGTAAATGAGTAAACAAAACTAAGTCTGATACTGGTGAGAAATCCAATGGCAAGGAGATGACATGAATGTAGCTCACACAAGTAGGTGCAACAGGGAGAAAGCTACACAACGCGAGTGAAGAGCTAGGAAGCAAAGTGGGAATTTCTAGGAGGATGAAGGGATTTAGTTGTCTGGATTCCTTCAGGCGCTTTTGGGGAACACGGCAAATGGACTCCTAGCTTCTGCTTCCCTGTTACTAATGAGAAGTTGCACCTCCTGGTAACCCAAACAAATGCAAAAATAGAGTTGTCTGACAGAAAATGGGTATGTCAGAGCTCTTCATCCTTGGATTATGTTCTCTTCTCCTTAGTGCAGTCTATAAGATGACCCCACTGGCAGCAGGGGAGTTACGAACCAGTCAGTGAATGAGGTCTGCACGGAATATATAACTTCATTTAGGTCCCAGTATCCCAGGCATCCAGGAATCCCACGTAAAACAACTCAGCAGTTTGTTTTTTTTTTTCTGAAAAATTAACACAGGGGTTTCAATTGTGTTTTGGGAAAGCTAAAGTGGTGCCTCAGGATGCACAGAGCTTCTCTGAGCAGCCAGATAAAGTTTCCCAGTACAGGGTAGAACAGTAACGAGTAACAAAAAGAAACTGAATGCATATGCTGAATGGCTTCAGAGGACAGTTTGGGTTAATCTAAAGTTCGTGGTTTTTGACATGTTTCAAATCAACTCCTCTCTCCTGTGGTATGTGACATCCTTACCAGAAACATTTCTTCCCTACAGCCAAGCTGCTCCCTCCATACACTGCATATTCATTTTACAGGCCTGTAACTCAAGCAAAGACACAACAGACTCTCTGGACTGCTACACAGGCTGTCCGTTAATTACTTGCTCTTAACTTCTTTCCTGTGTTAATTAAACAAGGAGTATCATTTTTCTTTTTTTTTTTTCCACAGTTCTCATGATAAATATGTAGAGTTTGAACTAACTTCATTGTTTCCTGTGCAGGCTTTGCCTATTCCCTCCACATTTCTGTGCTTATCAGTAGTGGTGGTTCTTAACGCAAAGAGAACAAAACCTAAAGGGAAAGGGAGAATGGCTAAGGTGAAAGCACATGACAGGTCTAAGTTGCAGTGAAGCCTGTGTGCTACCAGTGCCACAGAAATACCTGCAGGCGGTGAAGGACAATTTAACGTTGTGAGGTACCAAGAGCAGAAGCAGAGTCTTGTCAGAAGCTGAGATTCCAAAAACTGTTTGTGAAAAAGCACGTGCTTCTTAAGAGTAGGGATGGAGGTAGAAAAGTCCCCCCTGTGTTTCTTCCCACACTGCTGATTGGCATCTTGAGGGTAAAAAGCAGTTCCTGCTAAGCACATTGCAGAACGGGTAATGTCCCCTTATTGGTGACAAAGCTGTGTTGGGGACCGTAAATCAAGATGTCTACATTCTCTTCTTCTGATTTGCATGTCACTTAACATCTCTTCATCTCTCTCTGTCCTTCTGAAAGATAATTCTAGTACTAACTAATGGCTCGGGAGAGCTGTGAAGATTAAACAGCCCCTTCCTCCAGCCGAGGACTCAAGGCTGCTCCATTTCCTATCAGCAGGATGCCGAGGTGGCAATCACCAAGGCAGATTTATTGGATAGTTTCAAAAGCTCTTTGAGATCCAGACGCCAAAGGCGTGGTGCCACATTTTGCCACATGCTGGCCCAGATGCAGAGCAACATTACCATAAGGTGAGCTCTGTGTTACCCATCCATACTGTAAAGCTCTGCAGGGTTTTCACAGGCACCTGTGCCTGCCTTCTACACTGTTTGCTCAGTAACACAGTGACTAAGAGCATCAAAAATACTACTCTGGCCAGGCTAAGAACAGGTGCAAAGCCTGCTATAGATTTACAGTTCATACATGTATTTTTGCTTTTAGCTTTAAAGAGATCAAAGCCAATAATTGGCATTTATTCAAAAACCTTTCATCTAACTTGGGACCGTAGTACACAGAAGTTTCTCAAATCCAAACAATATCCAGGTTATGGTCACTACTTCTGCAATGGCTTAACACTTATACTTGCATGAACTAGTAGACACACTTGGCATTTGAACAATCTCTTCAGCCACAGAAATTTCGATGTTTTGTCTTCTTATTTGAAAGAAAGAAGAATTGGAAAAGAAATATTACTGATCTTTTGTGTTCATTGTTCCTGTATTTGGAGTGACGACTCAACAATTTAAAATCATCTCACAATTCTGAAATCTGAGGGCTCACTGAACGTCTGCTACTTCATCAAAGGAAACTTTTATATCATAAACCTTGATTATAATTGGCAAAAACCAGCACAAGAGGCAACAGCAGATGAAGATGAAAAGCAAAATAATTCTAATCCACGTCACAGCTTAATAGTTATAGGATGATTCTTACCTTCAGACTCTGAATGTTCTTTAGCATAACATCTCCGATTCTTTGGTAATCTCCTTTAATGTGAGCGTTAGAGCGGCCTTCCCTGTCAGCAACAGAAATAGCACACGCTTGAGTCATGCAATAAAACCACATAATCACTTACAGCAGTGAAAATAACTCAGTAGTTCATTTCTTTTAAATTCCTGACCCCCACTCTCCTTCGCTCGTGAGCGTGCAAGGAACCTTCCTGATGGACATGTAATTCTCAGGTAGGGGGAATTACCCTTCATCCAGCCTGGCTTGCACTCCTAACAACAGAGAGGGCAGGCACTTAACAGAAGGATTTGACCTTTAAAGAAAATTGCTAGCATCTTTAAACACACTGGAGAAGGCTGCAAATGGCTTGAGAAAAAGGAAGACATCAAAATCCCATCACAATACATGGGCTTAGAGCAGAAGGATAATTCTCTTGTACCCTGGTAATGGACCTACAAGTGCTCCTCCTCTTGAGAAGCTTTCTGCTTGTGCAAGGGACAGTGAGGTAAGAAAAAAATCCACCCAGCATCTGGGTTTGACTCGTAAGTGTTACATACTGGCAGGAATTTTCTTTTAGTGTGTCACTTTTGGTATTAAAAATGCAAACTGCTCCCTCCCACCCAGCCAGCTGCACTTGGGTGGGTGCTGCATTTGGGAGAAAGCCAGGTCCTGATGAAAGAGATATTCTTGATTCTAAACCCATGTGTGAGACACGCAGGGATATCACACTGACTGAATCAAAACACATCTTGAAAACACAGGAGGAAAAGAAATCATGAATATAAGAACCTAACTGTTACATATCTGCTCCAACCAAGTCGGGTTTTCAAAAGAAAATCACTATGAGGGGTGTGGGGAAAAGCACTGTTCCCTCCCCCCTTTCCGACTTCTAATACTGCCTCCGAGTTTCCCACAGCATGGCTTTTTACATACTGTACTCAATTTTTAAAATTCAGTTCAACTCCTGCATCTGCGTATTGGGCGACAGATCCAGTCCTGGTGTGAGTGACTGTAATACAGCCGAAGAAACGCACCACCTCCGAAGAGGAGAGAAATATTATCAAGCTTTAAATGAACCCAGAGATAACAGGACCTCTGTTTTGTGTTATCGCTAAATGGATATATTTCACCCATTTGCCCTAGTGCACGCTTTTAAGCAAATTCCACATGTAGTGAAAGAATAGATGGACAACCAAGTGGTAAATGTCTCCATTCCTTAGTATCGGCGATTTAGTCAGAAAGGTCCCACTTGCACCAAATTATAGTGGATGTAGCTGCTCTTAGGAATATACTCTCACTGGTAAGACATGTATAGTTTTATGTTTTTAAAAAATCCATATTATAATGCAAATATTCAGACATACATTTTGTTTTGTAAAGTTAAACATGGTTATATTCATGCTGGATAATCTCTCTGGATGCTTTCCTAATGGAGAAATGTGGAGGGCACAGCCTAGGAATATCACACGGTAGCATCTCCTATTTTATCCTTCACCAGACATAGAGACCCAGCTGATAAACAAGGCATTGCTCCACATTCATCTGAACAATATCCAGTTTCATAGGCTGTCTTTAATTATTTCCTATTGTGTTAAGGCTCTCAGGCATTCACATGCCTATTTAAGCAAGAAGAATACTGTTCTTAACAAGACTTTATATTTTTTCTGAACTCAAAGGTTACACTGGGGTAGGAAGCTAGGTTATATCAATGGCAACTTTAATTAGCACTGCTGGTTTTGCACAAACACTGCTGCAGTCCAAATATGCCCAAGAAATGGTCTATATTGCAAGGAACAGCACAGGTAGGTACGGATGCTACAAGAATACAGTTTCCACACTACCTGAGGAGAAGAGTCCAATTTGTCTCTGCGGGAAGCCTCTCTCTACCAAGTCGTCTCCCCTCTATGCTGTTCCCTGCCTTTCCCCTGCCCCATCCGGCAGCTCTCACCACTGAGATTTTCTGAGAGGTTGTAAATAAACTTTCCAGCCACTAAAGCTCTGCCTCAAGCAGCTCGTATCAAAGTGCCCCTGACTGAAAACCGCAACCATTTGAAGTCCAAGGCAGTAGCACCGCGCCAGCGGGAAGCGAAGGGAAGTCGCCTTCCTCCTGCGCAGCTGGCATCCAGCTTTCCACCCCAAACGGTTCACGCTGCGCCGCTGCACGTGATCCCAGAAATGTCAAAGCCAGATGAATCTGTGCTGCTGCCAGTAACGGCATGGTATTTGGTAATTATCTCTAGAAGAATTCTTGATTTATGAGTTATTCGCTGTAACTCTCTGGCACTGTCTGGATCCTCTTTTATGGCTCTGCCTTTGATTTAATCTAGTGGACTTTGGCAGTTTGGTATCTTTCTGATTTAACTGCCAAGATAAATATTAAGTACATCATTACAGGCTGCTATTTCTAAATAGAAATTGCTTTTCTGATCTCAAGGCTACAGTACAGGTTGGCTAGAATACTCGTTGCAAAATTCTTACCTGCTAGCTAGCTACTTGAAGGCTGAACCCAAGCCTACTAAAGTCATAGTGATTGCTTCCACTGACTTTGTGAATTCCAGCTAATATTTAGTGCAGCTGTTCATTGAACAGTCAGGTCCTTACTTCCTAAAAATTGACCCCCTGGCCCCTCTTCAGCACAGCCAGCACAGACTGCTTCCACAACATCTCATCACATCAGTCACATGCAAAGCACTGGGAACATTCCCCTTCGTTGGCTTTGGGCACAGACCGGTCCGAGGCTTTTTTTTTTTTTTTTAATGGTTTGAAGGCTTTCAAATCTTACTCTGCATCTTGGCGGAGAGACACAGTAGGGGAGAAAGGAGTTCCCAAAAAGCAAGAGCCTCTCTCCGGCGGCTAAGAGCTGAATTGTACCAGAGCCCTCAGCCCAGGCCAACAGAGATAACCTGTGCCACAGGCAGATGAGTACAGCTGAAAGAAATAAAACCCCAGGAAAATCCAGAAATGTGCTGGTCAGGTATTGCTCCTCGTTCCAGACATTCTCTTTGCTTTGGTTCGTTATTTCCACACAGACATCACCTCTTGCAACAGAGATGATTCTGCCGCCGGGGATGGTGCACAAGCACGCAGGCTGTGATGTGGAGCGGAGAGGCAGGGAAAGCTGAGGCCAGGCACAGGGGAACGTGACGGCTTCACATCTGCCTCCTAAATTCCACTCTCCACCCCAGCTCTCAGCTGGGACTCCACAATAAGCCCTCTGCTACACTACCCTCTTCCCCAGCTCCTCCACATGTAAATCTCAAATAAACAAGAAGAAACCCTAATGAGAGAGCATCCGAATACAGGGAACACCAAAATAAAACCAAACACCAACAACATCAGATGGTGTCTCGCTGCTTCAAGAGCCCAAAGCACAGCAGCAAAGAGAGCTCTGCCTGCGGTGTGTGTTTTGAATAACAACACAGCTTGCTGGGGGGGAAGAAGATGTTCATTTGTTGTGCATCGATGGCTAAATTGTTCTTCTCACTCCTTGTTTCCATGGGTCACTGTTTGAACATGGTACCTATCTGCCAGTGACAAGGGACAGAGCTCAGAAACCTGATTCTTACAAATTTTCATCAGGAGCTGATTTATGACTCCCAGCTCCATAGAAGATGCAGGAGCTGCTTTCCCCACACACAATGTGCCCTCACTCCACTGTATGTGTGGGGAGGTCTAAAGCCACTGACAATCATGCTGAATAGTGGAGATATTATTCTATAATAAGCTCATTTCCCATTTTTCTCCAAATAGTCTTTTCCTTTTTACAATAATGCAAGTATCAATTGCAAGCTAACAGAAGGAGACTGACTTTGATACCTGATAAGGAACTCAGACACTACCTTACATGGTACTAAAAATGGGCAATGGCTTGACTCAGAGGAACTATGCAGGCATCTATGTTGGATTTCTGAATTACATTAACTTTTTGGTGTACATCACTGAAAAACGAATGGAATGAACTCTCAAGTGAGCCCACACTGCCCTCAAGCATCCAGTAATGGTAGTAGAAGGAACAGAAATTTGATGGGGATGGTGGGAAGGCAGAGAAGGAGAGAAAGGTATCTCAAGAGATTTTTTTTCCTCCCAGGTAAACAGAAAAAAAATTGATTGCAGTCATTCAGTTGCAGCAAAACAAATCCATTGCAGCAAATGGCATTTACAGTGTGTGACCTTCTGTTACATGCTTGGGAACAGCATCTTCCTCCTGGATACTACAGCTTGTCTTTGAGCACTTAGGCACTTGTGACTTTTTAAGAGTATTATTAACTGAAGTTATAATATTAAAGAATACCTTAAACACTCCCCTAGTACAGCTGCCTTTTAAATAAGATGAACGTTTTGTAACTAGAAGAGAGTCGATAAAAACAAAACATCCTCTTCCTTGCTCACAGCCTGCTATTACACAGTGCTTGTTCACAGAATCCCAGAATTGTTGAGGCTGGAAAAGACCTCTGAGGTCAGCAAGTCCAGCCTATGACCCAACACCACCACATCGGCCAGACCACAGCACTAAGTGCCACATCCCGCCTCTCCTTAAACACCTCCAGGGACGGTGACCCCAACACTTCCCTGAGCGGTGCATCCCAGTGCCTGAGCCAGTGCATCCCAGTGCCTGAGCACCCTCTCCATGAGGAAGGGCTTCCTGAGATCCAACCTAAACCTCCCCTGACGCAGTTTCAGGCCGTGCCCTCTGTTCTGTCACTGGTTGCCCGGGAGAAGAGCCCGACCCCCACCTGACTGCACTCTCCCTTCTGGCAGTTGTAGAGAGTGATCAGGTCCCCCCTGAGTCTCCTCTTCTCCAGGCTAAACACCCCCAGCTCTAATCCCCCAGAAGTACCCAAAAGTGACTCCAGCAATGCAAACTGTCCTCTCAAAAGTGAGCGCGATACACAGGCACCGAGCTCCTCTTACTCTCTTTGACTCAGGAATCCACACTGTGTGACTCTCAGGTTCATCCTACAATACATGCGTTATTTCCGTACATAGGTCAAAGACACTGTCACGTTAAAGGGGCAAAACAGTTTGGCAGAAACTAAACCCCTTACGTTCCAGTTTGTCCTCAGATATCAGAGGGGCTGGGGGTGGCTAAGCTTAGATTCTGAGTGATGCCCAATTCGGCGTTAATAGTCTGGACTATTAACACAGCACACTTTCAGTCTAGAGGCGTTCCCTCAATCCTCATGGCCAGACTTAAGGAGTTTGGTGGCATTCAGAGAGAACTCTCACAGCTGGACTCATGTGGTTTAGCAGTGTTCAGTTAAGAACTCCCACAGCTAGATTGAAGAGTAGCATAGTTTAATAAAGCAACAGATACACAAATTCTTTGGATTGCCAGTGACAGGGACTGTCTGCAAAGCCCGTGCAAGAATGTGAACAATACAGCCTGGCTACAAACGTGTTAAGTTATAAACTAACTCTATAGAGATTCCTCCACCCTCCACGTAGTTACTCTTAGAGTCAGCACATCAAGCTCCCTCAATTTTACCAACATCTTAGGTTGCCCAGGGAACTTCTGTGGAAGGGATTCCTTGCATTCCAGCTGCACTCCACCCTGGAAGCTTTCTCGATGTCGTACCTTTTCCAATGTGTGAACAATGCTGTATATTTATTGTAAGTTCTAATTTTCAAGAGCAATTATTCCAGACACTTTCAAAACTGTCCTCTTCATCTCTCTGCACTAGGCACACAGAACCAGCTGAATAGTGAGCACTCCTGCATTTGAAAAGGCAGATAAGGATTGCTGCCTTGTTTACATAAACGGTTTATTAGGCTGTTCTTCCTGACCACAAGTACTACCTCCCAAACAAAACGTAGTTGGTAAATCAACATTTAGCTCATCTTCCTACACCTCCCTGAGTGCTTTTTATTACAGGTTTTCAAACTGGCTTTCATGAATCCTGAATGAGCCTTCTCCTTTCATATGCTAAGATCTAAGAGCTTTTTTTCTTTTCTTTTCTTTTTTTTTTTTTATTTGCAAATTGCCAGCCACACATTTCTCAGCAACATCTGGTAGAACTGGGTAGCAGCTTTCCTCAGAAGTGCTGGAGTCAAATTACTGGCTTCCCTGAGAGAAGATGAGTCTGCCTGTGTTTCTGGAAAGTACTTTCTTCCTAGCACATGGATAAGGCCCAAAATGCAGATTCATACTACCTGACAGGGATTCCTAGGGCAGAAATGTCTATGCTAGATCACCCTAGCACTGCTCTCTGTAGTACTTAGTGGTTGCCCAATGGTTCTCCATTTGCCACCTTCTGTCAGAATTTACAGAAACCAGTAAGGAAACTTCTAATACAAATGTAATACAATCTAATGGGGTGTGGGAAGATAAGATCAATTTTTTTGGCTGGAAAATGGTGCTTGTGGCCCAAACAAATAGCCTATTAAACAGCTTAGACAAATGAAGGAGCAAAACCCAACTGACTTTTCAGATTGAGTTGGCAGATGCTGAAAGAGCATTTCGTGCCCTGCCTGCACTGCCCATGCCTCTTCCTTGATGTAAAATCTCTCAGGCCCTGGGAAATAGGATTCAGCTTTAAGTCACTGAGATATGCCTCCTGTATTTCAGGAGGGAACTCGTGGCCTTGCACCAAAAACTTTGTTGAGGAATAACCTGCATGAGTCATGGTAGCCAGGACCTGGATGCCCAGGTGCTGGATGCAGCTCTCCTGGCACTTGCTAACAGGAGAGCCTGACAGGCACTGTTCCCTCTCCCACCTCAGGCACCTTTTTGTTCTTTTTACCTTCTCCTCTGTTGCTGCATGAGAGGGCATCCACAAAATTTCATCCTTCCTCTCCTCAAACCACAGGGCCTCTGTTGGGGTACCTTCACCTGGTCCCAGGACCATGGTCAGTCTTGTGAACAGAGGGCTCAGCACAGCTGCAGCAACCGCGGGGGTTTCATGGCCTGCTTCACTGGCCCTGCACCACCACAGGTCAGGCAGAAAACATCGCCCAGAGCACGGTGTGACTGATCTTAGGATGCTGTGCAATTAAATCATTATGAATCTGCTCAGTTTCGTGTCCTGAAAGAAACTCTGGCTGTGAAAAATGCAGCAACTTTCTTCATTCTGCAGTTGGCTACTGGTGTCAGCATCAGTTCACATCTTGTTAAAAACTTTATCCCTATGGACTAGAAACTGAGATTTGCTGCTCTTAGGAGATGCAGTTCCAAAGAGAAAAATGAGTGAATTGCATAAAAAACCAAATCAGATCTGCCAGAATCTATAACTGGGTCAAAAGGATACCAGCCCTTAAGACATTCAGCAGTGAACAGCCTGCTTCAGAGGGCAGATTCGAACAATTCAGAAGCCTTCCAGCAAGCCAGAAATGCTTTTAACAAAGTGCATAACCTGAGCTTCTTTGAGCCAAGTACTGAAAGTCTATAGATGTTTTAACAAAGTAAGAGCACAGAGACATCTAGCAATTGTTATGCATGATCCTCCCTTGGCCTCGCTCTCCTCACAGCTCTTTTGCAGAGCATCAGCTTCAACGTGATCTGAGTCCTAAGAGACCAGGGAATGGTCTCCCATAAGAGCTTCCAACATTCAGCGTGAAGGTTTGAAACAAACCTTAGAGAGACACACTGATGTCTAGGCAGAGTGAGCAGGCTGAACTGCACTTGATAAAACCCAGTGGTGTACTCACTAGGGGAACACAGGTGACTGGCTGCAGGAGGCTCTTCCTCTCAGACATGCTCCCACAACACACCTGGGTAGCTACGGGCTTCCAGCAGCTTGATAAAGTCCACAACCTTTTAATTCAAAGGCCCTTTTCTTGCAGAACATGCCACACTCTGATGAATGCAGAGCATGCTCACGTCTCAGGATGGGCCTCTCACCTTCCTCCCCTCTCCACCTGCCTGGAAATTAAAAAAAGCTGACACAGAAGAGTCAGATTTAAATGAGTTGGCTTGAATCCTGCCCACAGCTGCCTGCAGCAATGCCACTAGCTCCGCCAGGTGCGTGAGGAGCTATGGAGCTGGCGTAGAGGCTGAGCAGTGCTCTTGTTGCGGATGGTGAATGCAGCCGAAGCCCAATGGCCTAAAAGTACCCAAGGCCAAGGACAGAGGTATAATCGTGGCAGTATGGTCTGCTGAAGAAATTCCCAACTACACTGTCACCAGTAGCTTCTTCTTCTACATGCTGAGGGGCTGTTTACTTTTGTCACTCATGGTTTAATTAAACAGTAATCTCTATAGGATAGAGTTTATTGCTAGCAGCTTATCTCAGCATCTGTGGCATTATATAAAAACACCAACACCTCCAAAATAACACCTGCCAGCAAATCCGCCTCCCTTCCTAAGGCACGTATTTAAATCTTTCAGAATTTTAAAACCAAATACTGTCTAAAACAGTGGCATTAGGCTAGGTAAATCCATGCTGTTAGCTGCAAACTGGATGCAGATCAGGGACAGGAATGTGACTGATTTTCTGTCAAGTGAATCAGAGTAGCCAACAGAGAATTCCCAGTGGCTTTATGTTAACTGTGAAAGGACATGCAATAGCTGAGCTGACAAAGTCAGAATGAGGTGCCCAGCCACAAAGTTATCTCAGCGGAATATTTTTGAACCAGTTTGGATGGCAAAGTAACTTCACAGCAGATCAGTACTTTATATCATAGGGTAACTGCAGTTTAGACCTGATAAACTGAGGTTTACTGTTCTGTGAAACTATAGCCTTAGGATACAAGAAAAAGCTGGAAAACAAAAGGCTTGCTCAGCCCTGAAAGAATCTAACTGAAAAGGAGATACAAAATAAAAAGCCTAAAAGCTTAAATATTGTTTCTTTCTTCTAACATACCCTTCCCCACTTAATACACCTTCCCACAGCAAGCCGTTATTGCAGCATCATCCAATTTTTGAAAGACATCACACCTGAACAGGAGGTTGGCATCCACCTGTAATGCCACTAGCGATCAGAAGGATGTAGGGGGAATCTCTATTTCAACACCTGCCCCAGGAATCAGCACCTAGCAACCTCACTAGATTAGACTGGTCAGATAGAGAACAGAACTTGGCCCTTTACTAACTGTATAAACTTCCCTTTTCTCACCATGCACCCTTAACCTCAGCTAACTGGGGATTAACCCCAACTACTGACAATCCTATATCACAGTTGGAGAAACAATCACTAATTTATACCATTTGAAAGAGCCTTCTTGGAGTACTGGCAGTAAATGCTCCTTACTGGAAAGCAACTGACACCAGTAAGATTCCTGACTGGACTAAACCAGTAGCAGGTCAACGAAAAAAGGGAGATATGGGCACAGCTGCTGTGCAGCGCATGCCTTAGGAGTAACTTCATGTCAAACATCAACCACAGAGTCCTGGGTGAGGATGTCAGCTCTAAGAGGCAGTATCACATCCCTCTCTTCCCAGAAAATATCTGCTAATTCTGAACTGTACAGGGTGGGTCTGGATAGCACGAGTTTGCAACGTATTGTGCTCACATTCAATGACCCTGTTCATCACAGCACAAGAGCTAAACTCACACACTCAAAGACTGTTTTGCTTTTGTTTTGATTAATTAGATAAAGAGGCATTAAACTGAACAGCACTCATCAAGTCTGCCTGCTCTGCTTTCACGTGATTTTCCATTGTCACTTTTCTAATTGAGAACGAAAAGCTGGGCTCCCAGCACTGGAGATAAATTATCAAAAAATGCCTACCCAGAGCAAGACAATCTGGTCCAGACAGGTCTAACCAGAGCAAGGAGAGGACTTCTGTGTGCTGCCTCTGCTCATACAGCAGTGGTCAAATGAACTGAGTTGAGTCCTGCCAGGGAAGAATTACTCACTTCATAGCTATTTCACAAAAATGCCATGTTTTACTAGCACTATTATGCTAAGAATAGACAATTTTTAAGTCCTCTTCCAACACTCTATCCATTTGTTGAGCACACTGTAGACCCTAAGAGCGTCAAAGCTGTGGTGTGGCAGAATGGGAAGCTGGTCTCTGAAATCCCCTCCAGCCTACATCTATTTGACAGAAACTGGACTTGGTCCTTCATCGCTCCCTCTCTATTACCGATAAGCCTTGCGTGGAACATGTTTTTCAGAAGAGCTGCCATACAGAAACGCTGACATTTGGCAAGAGAAAGCTTAATCCAGAAGTATGATCTCATTTGCATATGCCTGTACCTGAGATATCCAAACAACAGTTTGTCACATAAACACAAAGCCTGATTCAATACACCCAGTCTGTTAATAACAAACATCTGTGACTTTCACAAATGAATCACCGCAGCAGAATACAAAGAGTTAGCAAAAAAGGGAATGCAAAAAAGCTGAACAGCATGAAATAAAGAAATGTGAAAGAAACAGCAACCTTACCACAGAGCAAGTCTCTGCTCAATTTCCTTGAGAAAACCAGTGTGAAATTTGTGCAAAGGTTCAAAGTTGGAGAAAATGAGAGTTTTCAGTGTTTCTGGCATGAAATCCTCTTTACTCACTGCACTCTGAAACCACTAGAAAGAAAATAAAAACAGCAATATTATCAGGGAGCGAATGCAGTAGGTACAACGACTTGCTGTCTTTATACACCTAACTCATATATCCTAACCAAGTAAGGACATTATTTAGTTTGCACTAGGATACAATTCAGGTTACTCTTGACACTGCTACACACTGAATTGGTGCTCTCACCAGTGGTCAAGCCCTGCAAAACCAAAAAAAGAAACTCCTTTCCCCTTTGTCATCATTGATCAAATCTTGAAAATTCCTTCCAAGCCGTAACTGGTTGGTCAATACAAACCAAATTTGCAAATAGTGTAGGTGCAAAAGAAAGAGTATTGCAATACTTGCAACAGTTTCAAATGTTCCAGTGAAAATAGAAAATAAGCTTTGTGTTTTCTTTTGCTGAATTCTGTCTGAAATCCCTTTCACAGGATCTGATAGAGGAAGCTCTCAAGCCCGTGTTGCCATATACAGATAGAGAACATCATGCACCTTGCAGAGTGAACAAGCACTTCCAAGACAAGACACTAGTAGTATTAAATAGGGTCAATGCCAAACATTGTTAAGACTGCAACAGGCTCCTGCTGTTTTGCTCCATATCCTCTTTATTTCACCCTAACAGACACAAAGCCGTAGGAATACGGGGCTTGCCAAGGTGGCGCAGACTATTATCTTCAACATGATAACACACACTACTCCCTCCTCACCATTCTGAGAGGATCCAGTTATCTATGGCTTCCTGCAGTGCCTAGAAGATTATCAGGACCATAGAAGGCTGTTAGAGCAGTCTTGATTGACACTACATCAGCTGGAGCTGACCCAGACCTGGGATAAAGAGAGATCCTTCCCAAGCCTCTCTCTCTCCTGCTTTATCTCTGCACTGAGAAGAGAGCTAAGGTTGAAGAACTGCACACCTACCAAGTCTCAAAATTCATGCATGACCCTTGTTCCTTCCGACTTTTCCAATGGCACTGGCTACCTGTTCACTCTCATAGGCCTCCTGTGCCAGTTGTCTGTGGAGCACAGCTGAGGGGCTGATTAGCTTGGAGCCAGGTGTATGCCTCTTGGTGGCACAGCAAATTCAAATTTGCCTACCTCAAGAGTAAAGCCCAGGATGGGAAATGGGGTTTAGCTCTGAAGAGCTAGAACTTTCTGTTTCTGCAGCCACTAGGTGAAAAAGAAGATGAAAACAGCGTATCTGCTGCTGAGACTGCAGCAATGACCACCACCCACAGAGCCTGGCCTCTTCCCTGGTTGGCCTGTGTTCCCAGGAATCTTGCTATCACCTATCTTGCTATCTGCAACACCTCTGCCGCTCCAGCCTATGTTGGCTATGTCTAAGCCGGCATCAGATCAGCTGCATCTGCCATGTGGGCTCCTGGAACGGAGAGGGGGCTGGTGAGAAGGTATCTCTCCATGGTTCCCAGCTGGTACCACCAGACTCGCTAGCAACACTCAGAGCAGGAGGTGGCAACGCACCTCACAGAGTTTCACATGCTGGGCAATTAAAGAGCTGGGAGGTGTAGAGCTGGCAGCCCTGCTGAAATACCATGAGGGATTTTGGATCCAGCGCCTTTTTGCAGACAATTGTTATTTAAAGCCAAACATTGTGCATGTTATTTGTGGGAGTTAAATAAGACTGTTGGTGTGTGCGCTAAGGTGGCCTGTATTTGCTGTGGTGATTTTAACAATCACGGCACACTCTTATCAGATGCTACAGGTTAATGACTCACTTAACAGACAGTTTCACTTACTGAAAAATCAGAATCATTCAAATAGGTACTCCACAATATTTCATGTTAAATGGAGGGCATTTAATGCAAGATAAAACGTTTATATGTCCCCTTAGGGAACTCCTTCAGCTTTTAGAGAAGTCACTGAAAACCCACAGGCAGTTTTAGTAATTGCAACCACAAAGTATGAGAGCAAGGAAAAAAAAACACCTCAAAAAGCCAAACTGTGTCCCAAGTTCCTCAACCTGATATAGTTTCATGGTGCATGTTACTAACCACAGTGCAAATCTCTACTTTCTGCTTTTTGTGTTATTTCATCCCTAGAGCTGTACACCTGCACACTGCAGAGAAAACTTACAGTGCAGAATATAAAAGTAGCGTGGGAAGCTAAGCTGTTAAATGGAGCAGATGAAATACTACTGCTGACTAGAGCTTCACGTATTTCATGAGTAATGTTCAAGTAACCATACCGATGTGATGACTTCAAGGTCCTTCAGGTATGTTCGTTCTGTGGTTGCTACTTCTTTAGCAATGAAGTAAGCCTTCTCAGTTGGGAATCTCTGCAAATTGCAAACACATTAGGTTTTCATCTGCTTTTATGGAGCTGCTTTCTGTACGACAAAACTGCAGACAACAATCACCAAGAGAGTTACAAACTAGTGATCCTTGCTTGTGGTTACTGTGACTCATGCTTGAATATTCCAAAGCCCTGAAAACAATCCTTCCTTGCAAACACAAGAGAACAAGCACTTTCTACGAGTTCTTGTGAGGCTTTTTTTCCTGCCAAGGTGATTCCTACAGCTTTGGGGTGTTGATGTTCCTTTCAGCTTATTCCACACATCTGGAACAGGACATTTTCTGAAGTTCACAGAGAAAGCCTTTGCAGTCTACATAACCATTTAAAATACATTTGACAAAGTTCTGGGGTCCCCGGTTCAAGAAGGAGAGGGAACTGCTGGAGAGGGTACAGCAAAGAGCTACAAATATAATTAGGGGTCTATCTTATCATCTATCTTATGAAAAAAGGCTGAGGGACTTGGGGAGGCGTGGCTGGAGAGCTGCCAGGCAGAGAGGGACCTGGGGGTGTTGATATACAGCCAGCACAGCCTGCATAGGCTCAATGCTGCTCTTTTTCCTTCTGTCACCTGGAAATCTTCTTTCCAATAACGCGAATGTGAGCCTGCACTGTGCCCAGTTGGCCAAGAAGGCCAATGGCATCCTGGCCTGCATCAGGAATAGTGCTGTTGGCAGGAGCAGGGAGGCGATCACGCCCCTGTACTCAGCTTTGGTGAGGCCTCACGTCAAGTACTGTGTCCAGTTTTGGGCCCCTTCAAATTCACATCTGAAGAGAGACATCACATTTTATTCTTCTTTTCAGCTACAAGATTATTTAACAAAATAGTCAAGAGGGACATTGAGGTGCTGGAGAGGGTACACAGGCGGGCTACCAAGCTGGTAAAGGGCTTAGAACACAAGTGTTACGAGGAACACAAGTGTTACGAGGAAAGGCTGAGGGATCTGGGTCTGTTTAGCCTGGAGAAGAGGGACTGAGGGGAGACCTCATTGCTCTCTACAATTACCAGACAGGAGGTTGTAGTGAGGCGGGTTTTGGTCTGTTCTCTCTAATGGAGAGTGATAGGACGAGGGGAAATGGCCTGAACTTGTGCAAGGGGAGGTTCAGGTTGGATATTACGAAGAATTTCATTACTGAGGGGGTTGTCAGCCATTGGAACAGGCTGCCCAGGGAGGTGGTTGAGTCACTGTCCCTGGAGGTGTTCAAGAGATTGGTAGATGTTGCCTTGAGGGACATGGTTTAGTGGTGTTAATAGGGAGAGGACAAAGGTTGGACTCGATGACCTTGAAGGTCTCTTCCAATCAAAACTGTTCTACGGTTCTATGACTTGGGGCTTTTTAGCCTGGAGAAGACTGAGGGGGGATCTTATCAATGCTTATAAATACTTAAAGGCAAGTGTCAGGAAGATGGGGTCAGTCTTTTTCAGTAGTGTCAAGTGACAGGACAAGAGGTAACAGGCACAACTTGAACACAGGAAGTTCCATTTAAACATGAGGAGGAACTTCTTTATTTTGAGGGTGACAGAGCACTGGAACAGGCTGCCCAGAAAGGTGGTGGAGTCTTCATCACTGGAGACATTCAAAACCCTGTGCAACCTGCTCCAGGTGAAGCTGCTCTGGCAGGGAGTTGGACTAAATGACCTCCAGAGGTCCCTTTCAACCCCTGACATTCTGTGATTCGGTGAAATGATAAAATTCAGTGTCTGATTGTTATTATAAGATTCCTTGCCAGGGTAAGAATCCACAGTAAAAATACTCTCAAAAAAATCAAATCCATAAGGTTTTGCCAGTGTGGCTGGGGAACCTAACAGTGGGAGAGGGGAAGGATTTTAGGGTAAGCTACAGTTTTCAAATTTCACGAAAAAAATAACCAAACAAATCCTTCTATGTTATGCCAGAGGCAATAGTGGGGTTGACCTCTTAATTGTGAAGAGCCAAAGGATCCCAACCGATCTTGCTCTGCGCTGCTCAGGAAGCAAAAATTAAGAGCAAAACATCCATAGATCTTTTGTTTCTTCATTTCCTTCCTGAAGATCAGTGATGCAGAGGATGCACTAGAAAGTGAGGGCAAGGGGAAACCGTGGGCATTTCCTAGTCAGTATACTGACTAGGAGGAACCATCATCTGCTGGTACATATAGCAGTCACTGGCTGCTGTAACTTGGACAGACACAGAGAATTCTGAGCCCATTAACTGTTTCTTGGCTTTTCTTCTAATTTCTCTCACATAACTTGCTAACTATGAAGAGTAGGAAAGGAGATTTTCCTTACATATGCTCCCACTTTCCAGCAAAGCCATCATGAGATTCTACCTTCCTCCTCCTCAGATGCAAAAAGCTCAGGAGAAAAAGCAGGCAACAGAAGGACAAGAGCAATCCCCTCGAGCCCTGCAGCACAGGAGGGACAAGCCAGCAGGCACCCAGAACACCCTAGCTCAGGCGGAATCACTCTATGTTCAAAAAGCAATTTTGGATGTGATGGTCCCTTATGGCTTTGCTGCAATGATGGGGCTGAGCCAAACACTCCCAGCTGAACACTGCAAGCTGGGGCTCAAAAAGAGCATTTTCAACTCCCACAACCAAATGCTCCCAGTGGTGCTCCAAGCAGAGAGACTGGAGAACCTGTGCTGGCCACTCCTGCACAGGCTCAATGCTGCTCCTTTTCCTTCTGTCACCTGGAAATCTTCCTCCCAATAATACACTGGAGTTGACTGTGTTGTTACAACAAACTATCAAACTCCATTCCTTAAAAACAAGCTAAATCTATAGGACACCCTGAAAAAAAAAGCTCTTAAAATTGCAATCAACAGAACTGGCGCAGATTTATCCTACATTAACCTTAGGGACACAGAGCTACCTATTATCTCTCCGCTGCTTAAAGAAGAGCTAGGGCCCCTGACTTCTGCACCTCTGTTCCGGAGAAGGTGTCCAGGGCACTGAGATGTCAGCTACAGCAGTTTTGTAGTTCTGGCTCAGACTGCTCCAAACTGTGACTCTGGCCCCAGGAGCACAGTGGTCCTCTTGGACACACCATAACTGAGGGCAGCAAATAGCAAGTGACTCAACACAAGCTATTTGTGTGGATCTACAATGAGGAAGAAGCTGCAGGAGGTCTACATATCAGTCACTTTAACAAACAGCAGTAGCTGCAACACAACATGGAGAGCCAGTGCCAACTGCCCCTGCCTTACCTTTCTTTTGACCTCTTCTTCATCATCAGTCCTGATGCATGATGGGTCATTCAGCAAAGGGCTGATCAAGGGAGACGACTGCTTGGCATCAGGGCTCAGGTTTGGAGATAAAGACATATTTGCCACTGATGGTCCTCCTTGGGAATTGATGGAAAGCTCTGAAAGGTGAGGGCTGCCAGTCAGAGAACCTGCTAAAAAAATGGTAAGAGAGAAATCAGTTAGGGCGGGCTCTCTCTAGAAAGTACCAAAATGAGTTACAACCTTAAGTTGTAGCAGGTGAAATTACACTACAAGACACAGCCATCAGCATCCTCAAACTAGTCCAAATGGACTTGAAGCCAGAGGAATTGCATCCACTTGCATTAACCAAGGGACTGGAGCATTCTTTTAGCTAACAAAACTGGCTGAAATTAGTGTCTCTTTAGGGATAGGATCAAGGCATACATGATTGGGCTGCAATATTTATGCTAAATGTGAAATTAATACCAACTTTTTCACCATTGTAATCCGCTCTATGAAAGAGAATAAACACAGCAATAAGGGAGTCACCCGAGGAGCGCCATTCTTTCTAGCAAAATAGAACTTCAAAGACTCAAAGCAACACTTCACAGGGAGCTATAGGGCACAAGTCAGAACAAATTTATCTAGTGGAAATCTAGAGAAAAAGAAATAATGACTTTCTACAGCAGTGCTGTTGCTAAGACCAGTCAGATCTAACATGAAGGGAGAAAACTACTAGTTCCCCAATTTCTACACACAACACAAGTATTTATATTATACCTTGTAGGTCTTTCCATGCTCCTCTGATTGTTTGGGATGGAAATGCTAGCATTACATTTACATAAGAAAAGCATAACTTTTAATGCACAAAGCATGACAACTTAAGATTATCACAAAGTCCCATTTAATTTTGGATTAAAAATATGAAAGAATTAGACAATTAATTACACTTCCATGGATCCACATACACTACATTAAATATTACTGAAATTAGTACTTTGTTTTCTGGGAGGCAGCCAGACTACTGGCTACACAAAGGAAGGAGTTTGCTGAAAATGCCCAGTGTTCTCCCAGATACCCCCTTCTCCAAACCTCTGAAAATCTAAATCTGTTCTAGAAGACGGATTTGTCATGTGGAAGAACATTTTTAGTCTGTACCATTGTGGCATCATACATTAAAATCCAGACAAAAAAAAAATGTGACAAGCTCTTGATTACTACAGCTAATAGGCTGTCTAGGACTAAACGTAAAGCATATACATTGCCGTATATAATTAAGGTCAAATACATTTTACTATCATGTGTTTATGTGCTCTCTAGATTATGATACGTAAGTGTTCCTGTTGCTACAATACAGCTGAGATACTCCAGTAAACAGAGGCACCAATAAATATAATTAGGCCAGCAGTAAAACCTATTTATTTTCTGGAAGAACTCAAGATTTATTGCTAGAACATGAATGTTTTCCAGTTCCAAACCAGTTCATGTTTGTATGCCATTCCTTTGAAAAGAGAAGGAAAAAAACAATACAGTTATCAGTTTACGTAATCATGACAGTTATGTAGCCTATTATAAATCAATGTCAAAGCAGTATTTGTCTGAAATCAAGGTCTGTATTATTACAGCTTGCAAGAAAGGATTTACCAACAGTTTCACACTAAATCAATGTTCAGTGAAATTTGAGAAAATGCCACAGCTTGTTACACAAATGTCAATTTTATTGACACTAGCACACAACTGTATACAGTGTTTTCAAAAGAAATGGAATTCATCATTGAGAAATAGTGAAACAGATTAATAGCAAGGTTGTAAGGTTAAAAGTACTTAACTCTACATTACAAAAGACATAAGAAAAGTGGTATCACCTCAAACATGGAAACAAAGAAATTCTGGCACTATGCCTGTCATATGACAGCGAATAAATGATTTGCACCTCTGTGAGAAGTTCACAGGCATTATAATCTAGACGTTAAATAGCACCTATCTGTGATAGATAGATAGAGATACACCAACATATCTACCTACCTATTTATAATCCTAGATCTAGATTCTGGTGTAGTGGAATTATTTATCAGCACAGCTCAAGTATTTCAAACTATAAAATATCAAATGGACAATGAATTAAAAAGATTTCCTAACCTACACTTGGAAGACATGACTTGGGAAAAGTATTACAGGAAGTATCACAAAAAAAGGTGCCTAGTGGCTCAGAGCATTGAGCATTCACACCCCATTAATTAAGGGCTTGCATATCAATACATCATCGACATTTTCAAAGTTATTTTGCAGCAATTTGAAATGCTACATCCTCCTTTTGGTGTCGGCGTGGACATCAGCAGTGACTAAATCCAACACCACCACCACTTGCAAGCAAGAGCTCGGCTAGACCCCCTCTGCCAATATGCTGAACAAGTGAAAATCAAAGCTAGATATGAGAAAGTGGCTGTATCACAAAAGCGCCTCCATATGCTGTTAGTTAGCACATTCTGAGGCCTAATTACAACAAACACAGCCATAAAGATCATTGGATGTTGTTCTGGTAAAGGTGGGAAACAAAATCATTCTGCTGTGAGAGTAAGTCACGAAGAAATGAAAAAAGAAGTTCTTCCTCTCCCATCACCCACCAATCAGGACATGTCATGCTGATGGGTCACAGCAATGCTGCAAAGGAACTTTCTCTTGTTCATTGAGGTGAGGAACGAATAACCTGCATTAACCAAATGGTCTTTTCTCAGTGTTTCATCTGACCTCCTGTCACAGAAGAGTACATTCATACAGGCTCTACTCATCAACTGCACGCTGCAGAATATAAACAGAAGCAGAAGGGAGAAGACTGATCTCATTTACAAGGTACTGAAATTCCTCACATTCTACCCTAGAGGAGTCATTGATTGACAGGCAATTTCTAGCACGTTAGCTGCCAGATATCAAGTGATGCTGCACAGCACATCAGAGGCCTAAAAGGTTTGCAGCTGGTAACATGGATTTATCGTTGCTCATACTTCAAGTGATTTTTATTTAGATTCAGACTTGGGGCACCTTTCAAATATAATAGAGCCATACACACACAAACCAAGTGATGAGTACAAAAGGATGTTTATCTAAGGATTGCTTAAGCACATACTAAAATTATATCTTTGGTGGAGCGGCTAGGAATTAAGCATGTGCTTCAATTCTTTTCTGAGCCTGGCTGAAGAAGAGAAACAAACACTGAGTGATGACAATGGCAAATAATGAGAATGAACTTTTACCACAGTACGCCAGGTTAGCCCATCAATGACAAAATACCGGGAGCAGTTCTTAATTCCACTGAGCTAGTTTACTTTCCAGACATAGGGGAAAGGTGCTGCAGTAGGGAAGGTGACAGAAGATCTTGTTTGAAATCTAACTTGAAAAAAACCTTACAAAATGACAATGGCATTTTACACGGCCACAGGACATGAAACTACAGGTTATCGTCCTAGCTTTACACGTGTCTCAGATCACTCCCCAACAACATATACGTTCCACGTGTTATGTAAAATGAAGCCAGTGGCTAAAATCAAGTACTTTATAGCTATACCTTCATCAAAACACACATCACAGTTGCTTGCTGCAATTTGGTGGTGGGAATACATGGGATTGCTGGCAAGCTGTGGGTGCCCAGCTAGAGAGGGTTAGGCTGGGCTCTGCGCTTGGCTGGCCAGCTGTGATCCACCCCATTCGCAATTACCTGCTTTACTCCAGGCTCCCATCACACACAGATGTTAACCCACAGGGACTGCTGCCCAGGTCGCAGTCTACCGAGCCTTGGGCTGGCTGACCTATACTCCTTTTTAAAACATGGCTAGTACCAGGAAAAAAAAAGTTCAAATCAGTACTTCTTGGCTGATGGAAAAGTATCTCCCAGAAGTCAATTCCAATCACTGTTGAAATGAACTGCCTGCTGCCTCTTTCTATGTTGACTACATAGACTGCACAAGATGATCAGAAATCTCTCATTAGAGTCTTCCACCTAACACGGGAGGGCTCCTCTCTTTGTGAAGAAGACAAATGGGACTCGATGTATCCTGAAGATACTCCTGTTCCTTTTCTCCCGAAATGGCTGAATAACAATTTAGTTATGGCTTGAATGGCCATTTATTGCTCTGCATCTGCTTCAGAAGAAACAGTTCCCATCCCTTCACACTGCGTTTTAACAGCAAGGAAGAATACAACAGTGTTAAGATGCTCCTGGGTATGTTCCTCCTCTGTGTAGCAACAAGAAGTGAAAATTACTTAAAAATGGAAACTGAGAGGAAACATCCACCATTCTCCTGGAAAACTTCATGTACGGCTACAGTGCTAACTAACTCAACTGTTAAGGGCTATATTGTTCTCAAGATTTATAGGTTCATTACTAGAAATTAAAATGTGTTAAGAGCCATAAAGTGCCCTTCTCAGTACCTGGAACATTGCAGGGCTTATTCTCTTTTAGGCCTGCTCCACAGCCTGCTCTGCAGTCAGGGAAAACTTGTGACATCCAGATCCAAGTACTCTGCTTTAAGGACAGATGAGCACTTTCTAAATTCCAGCCTGGTAGAGGAAACCCAAGATGTTGCCCTTTGTCCTTTGCATTACTGAGCATACCTCTTATGAAGGTTCTTTAACAAGAAAGTATCTGACAGAGCTGCCACTGCTGTGGTCACACAGTAAGGTCTAGCTTAATGTTCCATAGTCGCAGTGGTTGCATACTTCTAACTTCTACCTACAAGTTTTGGTCAGAAAAAGACCAATAGTACAAAATGACCTGGGGGACAGATAGCATCAGATGAAGCGGCAGGAGTTTCCATATGCACTTCATCAATGACTGAAGTATTTTAGACTGGAAAAGAGTTTAATAAGGTTGCCCATCCCTTCTCTCCCCAGCTGTGAACCAGGCACAGCTGCACTGCAGAGCTAACAGAACTAAGGGATGGAGATTCTGCTCTCCTCTCCCTCAGTGCAGGAACAAAATCTCACTGACTTCCACGAAAGCTTGAGGGGGACCAGTTCATCAAGCTGCACTTCTCTTCCACATTAAACAAACAAGCTGGAACGATGGATACGGTTCATTAGAATTAAAGATCTTCAAAAGTAGTTATACATCAGCCATAAATTTATGTACAAATCATCCCTCAGTGCAGTACCAAAGACTCTGAGGAGGAGTAGGAAGAAAAAACAACTCAGCAAGAGATCCCATGTCACACACAACCAATAATTCTGCCTGAGCTGAAGAGAAACATGGCAGGAGAAGGGTTTGCTTTGACTTCACAGCTTCAAAATGCTTGCCTGTGGCAGTGAGTGGCACGGATTTGGGAGAATGGTGCACCTTCCCAATGAACCAATTTCCTCGTATTTAGGACAAAGCATCAGTCAGCAAACGGACAGAACAATTAAACCAGTGACAGTTTTACAGCAAAATACCAGTTAGAATGAGTAAAAGCCTTCGGTACAGGTAAAACTAAAAATAATAATAATAAAAAAAATTAATTTCATGCATACACAGTTAAATGGCTTGACATGCTTATAGTCTCATTAAGCTTGGTGTTGGTTTAGTAGCCAGCAACCTCTCCAGTTGGTAAAGGTCCATGCTTTATTGGTATACTGCAGTATTAGACAGTGGTGAGTGTGAAATCAGACAGTAACTGCTGTTGGCCTACATCAGGGTATACTCACATCTTAATAACAAAGGGTGAACATTGCAGCCTGGGAAGAATACAAGGTCACTGGGCATCAGTCCTTTGTCTAGCCTTGATCCTTCCAGACAGAAATAGAGCAGCCTATAGAAGGATACCCTGCTGTACCCAGGGTTAGGGTTGGTTTGCTTTTGTTTGCCTTTAAACCAACATGACACAGTGCTACAAAGGAATTGAAAACCTTCAGCCCCCGTGTAAGCTTATGCCACAGATACTGTCCATTTCAACAAGACATCTCCCCAAGACTGCAGTGATCCTGCTTACGAGCTAGGGCAGACGGACTTGATCATCGTTGGGTGTAGCCTTCATTAGGGAACGAAGGGTGCTCCGGTCGTGCTCAATGGAGCCCAAATACCCTGGAAAACAGACCTTCTCCCCACCTCCCTCCAGTCTCCTGCTCCTCAACATGCCAACACAAGTGGTTTCTCAACTTGAAACTCAAAACTTGGTGGGGGTTTTCTGCAGTTCTGAGGTGCGGGGTGCTCTTATGAGACAGGATCACTGTAATAAGAGGGATTAGGAACTCCCAATACAATTAGGTATCTGCAGTAAAAGGACATTGAGACAGTGCTCCAAACAATGCAAGGAACAGAAGATACACCATGCTTTGAGGATAGACAGAACATTGAAAAGGCTTTTTCTCCCAGAGAGGTACATGCTGACAAAACAGTGCATACAATGAAACAAAAAATGTTTCTCTTTAAAAGGTATTAAACAAATGACAAAAATGAGAATGAAGTCCCCAGTATTTTCAGTTTTAAAAATTAATTTTGACTACTGAAATTTACTTTAAAAAATCTATGCATGTGCACACACAGAAATCAGGAAAGGGCTGGATAAGTGAAACACTGCCAAGTTCATGAACTTCTGTTAGTAGGTCCAGGTGACTTTTTTAGCAGGAAAGGGGGGAAATATGGATTCAGCTAATCAAAGATTTTTAAGTGCCTCATGGAAAAGCAATAGGCGTGAGCTCTAACATTCACTGAGCTAAGCAGAGACACCTACTGCTGATATTGCCGAAAATCATCAAAAGCAAAAACCTGTATCCTCCTCAAAACAGGATTCACAGCATTTTAAAAAAAGCATCTAATCTAATTTTAACAAGCTTGAAAGCTCTTGAATCAGAAAGCATTCATTTTCCTTCAACCTACCATGTTCAATCAGTGACAGCAGTATCATTACTGGCTTTAGTTTTATCAGTAGGAGCTATGGATTCTCCCGGTTCCCAGGGGCCAAAACTTTACCAAAAAATCATCCATAAAAATTACACCTTAAATCTCTAATAATTCTAGAGCGAACTAAGTATTTACCATCATGTCATGCAAATTTATGAACCTAAAGTCTTTACGCCCTTTACTGTAATAACACCACCATTATTTACAACCATACTTGTGAAAAACATGCATGTGAATACACGGCTCAGCCAGGCACACAGGCTTTCCAGATCTCATAATATTTAAAAGAAAGTGCTCACTGCTTTTAGCAACAAACAACGTAAGTTTATCCTACGTGCTCTTTATAAAACGCAGAATTAGAACAGAAGACAAAATACTCTAAAGAACCCCTAACATGTCACCCAAACTAGGCTTTTTATTAATATGATGCCTTTGTTTTTTAAGCAGAATTCTGTATTTTAAAACATCAATGGCACCACACAGCCTAACCGTAGGGAGAAACACAGAAGATGCCTTTGTTCAGGATTCACACGTTGCACAAGAATTATATCCCTTATAAATAAGTAAATAAGATACATGCCCTTCTCTAGGCCTATTTCAACAACTGTAGAAATTACTGAAATAGAAGAAGAAAGATTTTGTTAATTTTTATTATCTAGGATTTAAAGTTCCTTCCTTCCAGAACCTGACAGCATAGTTAAAAATTTTTCCTAATGTCGCTTGACTGAAAAACGAGTCTGCTGCTAGCCACATCTGAGAAAAGTCACACATCAAATCTTTGGGACCTCCTGGTGTTAAAACTGTGCATCAGCCACTTAGGATCAGAAAACCCCAAAACCACCATCATCAAGAAGGAGACACCGACAAAGCAGTTGGGTTTCTGACAAAAGGACTGTTCTCCTGTCACTTGTGTCTGACAGCAGCTAAAAAAGAAAGATGCGTATATTCAAAATTGTTCCAGAAGAATCGATTGCCTCACATATTTAGGGTCTCTCCTCTAGATGAAGAGGAATAAGATGCGCTAAAATGTACATAAACTGCTCTTCAGAAATACACTGCTCAGAGAAAGATGCATATTTGAAAGACTAAAAGGGATTTTGGCTTCCTTCACTTTACACATGGCTGAACACAGAACCTCCTCTCTTCACACTCCCTGCCCTTTCTGTCTCGTAACAACCACGCTGCTGAACGAGGTGGATCTCCAGCAGCCCACATCCTTGTGCGTAAAGATAAGTGACACCCAACTCCTTCACACATATGCCAGGAAAAACCTGGATTGCTGACTTGTTTTTCATCATTAGAAGTTAAATTGCAGCAATTAAAATGTCATTCTAAAGTCACCTCTGACAGCAGTCTAATGCCTCATTATGACAAACGAGACTAAAACAAACACGGTATTTGACAGAATTTGTAGGTCAGACATCCCTTCTTCTGTTGAAGAACCATTCCAGAAATAGCCACAATTCATGCTAATTGCATATAAATCATACTGATGCAATCTCAATCACCGGTTTTCAATATTCAAAATCAGGTCTGCTTTATCAGTTTAAGTGATCAACACAATTCTTGCTTTCCGAGTAACCTAAGGAACTACTGGGGCTTTAAACTCTTGGGAGAAGACTGGAAAGCATCCTATGCCAAAGGGAACCGTAGAAAAATAAGGCTAGACATTTCCACTTTGCTTAAGGTATTTCCTATTCCTCTTTTCCTTTGTCTTCTCAACCCTGGAACCTCCCAGAAGCAACTTCTACTTCATGATGAAGACTGCATGTATGTGTGTTTATTGTGGGTCAGAAGACAGAATTTAAAACATCTCTCATTATTAGTGAAGAAAAGGAGGAGCTATCAACACATTTGAGATCTGTCTAATCCATTTTTCGTTTTGACTTTATCCGGTCACCACCAAATAATTGCATGCACAGATAGAGAGGCCAGGCAGGAACTTCTGGCATGAATGCTACTGCTTCAGAATGAATACAGCTGCTTCAACTAATAAATGCTGCTCCGTGTACATCTGTGCAAACAAAAACCAGCCCTACAAATATTCGAGGGGGAAAATACAGGTCCTGAAGCAGGCTGGTCTAATAATACTAAACGCATTTAGTGAACATTGTTTTTTCACCCTTCACTGGGTTCTAATGATTATGTTCAGTATTGCCAGTGCTGCTCTGTCAAGAAAATTCTAATTCTGCATGCCCTTTAATCTTGAAGCAAACTGGTAGATCGATTCAATTTTTCAAATTATTAACATGAAACTCTTCCATTATGCCCTCTCATCCACTTTGTAATTGATCTCAGCTCCCTATAGCTCACATAATGTACATGCAAATACAGCAAACCTAAAAACTTTCAGCCACATGTGGACATTGCTCAGCCTCAGAAATTTCTGTTCCAGTTTTTCTTTGATGTAATTTGTATTTAGTGTGCACTCCAACGGTTAACGGAATGGTATCTCTTAGGCAGGCATGAAGCTATGGGCAATCTGAGACAATGGCAGCAGCGGGCAGAAATCATCTTCAGAGAACATTCCTCTCATGCACAAGGAATATGTTTGCTAGCAGGTACGCACTCAAATCAAAACCAGCACAGTCTAGGCTGTTCAGATAGCAATTATTCAAAACTGCATACCTGCAATAATCTACTTAGGTCCTGGCTCCTACATCAACTAGTCACTATTCTCATTTCCTTCATCTAGCCAAATTTACTCCCAGATTTTACATCCCAGGTCATTGAGAAGAACTAGATTCTAGAAAAGTCTGGCATGAAAAAAAAAACCCCAAACAAAAACAACTTCAGGAGAAGATCCCAATAGGACATAGCAAGTTTGAGCTACTGCTGAGCTCCAGAAAACTTAAAGTTGTCTGACACCTTTCTCCCGTCACTGTGGATGACTGAACATGGTCAAGCACCTGGAATAGCAAAGAAAGAATCAGAGTGCCTTTTATCCATAGACTAACCACATCTGTACATTATCTTAGAATCATAGAACAGTTTCAGCTGGAAGAGACCTTCAAGATCATTGAGTCCAACCTTTGTCCTAGCCCTGTCAACATCACATCCCTCAGCACAACTTGGGACAACTCCCTAAGCCACTTTTGCAACCAGCTTCCATATTCATCCAACTACGTGAACAGGGTTGGTTCAGCACAGGGAGAAGCTGTCAGGACAGCCCAGCAAGAGGATTCCTCCACATTCACTAGAAAGACAGGGGATGAGTGGCTTAGGACTACTCATTCAGAGTAGTCGTAGCTGCTCGATCTTGCCAGGATTTAGCTCCCTCATTTGTAGCAACTGCCTAAGGATAGCTGGGCACTTGATGAATATGGGATTTAAAAGTTAATTATTAAGAATAAAAAATTTACAACGGTGAATCAAAAGTACTATCAAGCCACACTCCAAAAATCTACTAAAATTAGTGGGAGAATCAAATCTTTTAATTAGTTCATAACTACCTCTGTTAGACTTGAGACACAGGTATGCTTACACCACTGCTGTGGACCAATGCATGCAGATTAATCATCACTTGCAACAACTAACTTAAACTGACAGGCTCCTCCTCCCATGTGTGCTTTGTGAACCAGAATGAGAATTCTCCCATTTCTTCTCATTCGCACCCTTGCCCCAAAGGTTTCTGTTCCTTCCTGCAAGGTCTTTCTGTATTTGTCCCACATAAACAAACTCCCAGACGAATTCTGAGGAACCTGATCCTACATGAAAACATCAATTTAAAACTGCTCTCTCCCTTACCATTCTTGGCAAACACTCAGATATGAACCACATGTCTGGTGGAGGAATTTGGCCCACAGACTGTTTTTAATTAAATGATTGTCTACTGACACTAAATGGAAATTCAGTGGCATAATAACACTACAAAAATGATTCATCCTAAATGAAATTGTTTCCTATGTAATTTACAAACTTTATGTCCTCAAACTGGAAGAATTTCACATGTGTTAAAATGACAACCACTTAAATATTTACAGTTGAAAAAACACCAGATGATAGAAAAGTGTCAGAGAAAAATCCTCAGATTTCATTTTTGAGGATAATATTCAAGAGGAAAAAGAAAAGCTGTTGAGATAGTTTGTTAGTAACAAGGCTAACTCCAGCTACCAGCAGATGTGTTCCTATAAAATTGTAAATCCATTATGTTCGTAGGCATTTGAGAGAAGAAATCAGGCTTGAAAACAGTATCTGAAAGGATGCAAAATAGTAAACACCACTTACAAAATTTTATATTCACTTAAATCCAAACAATATGAAACCTATTCACTTGTCTTAGGTAGCAAGACTGCAAATCCTTTTGTTGAAAATCCATTACTTGAACTCAATTTCACTGGCTAACAAAGCAATTAATTCATCTGTCCAGATTGCTATTACTTTACTGTACAATATAACTAGTGGTACTTTTGCTGCACAGGCAGCAAAAAAAAATCAAAAAGACACTCATGCACCCGGTCCCCACGCTCACGCTATCTGCTAACGCAAGCTTCAGCTACTTATATTTCATCTTAAATACTGAGAAGTTCAAGGCAATTATTTTACACCTATTCTAAATCCAAAATACAAACCACTTTCTTTTAGAATATTGTACAAGCAAGCTTTTCCCTAATTATCAATCTCACTCCTTCTAGATTCATGCGTTAAACTACAGGGACAAACAAGAGCACTCCCTGTCACCAAAATATCACTGTCTAAAGAGATGCTTTAAATCATTCCAGTTCAAAGATGATGTATCTAATCTTTAGAAAAGTCAATACACTAAAGGAGATGAGCAGGTTAAAACTTATATTTACACAAAGATATATTTTACTGCAAAAACGTAAAGTATATACCAAGACATCCCTAGCTACTGTAGGTATCTTTTTAAATATCCTTCACTCAGATTAAACTCTGTTAAAGTCTGCATAGACCAAGGCATTACAAAAATTAAAAAGACTTCTTATCTTATTATTTTTGTAAAAACAATCTTGAAAAATTTATATTGTGTAAATTTACAAAGTCCTGTAACTTGTTCATCAGTGCTTACGTGGGTGGATTCATCACTGCCGCGTGCATGTACTGTATGATGCAGAATACTGCAAGTAACCTGCAGTTCAGTCAGTACTGTTGGTCATCACTTAAAATTCTCAGATTTAGTTCCCTTCCCCCACAGAAAAATATATAAAAGTTAAAATTAAGGTTAGTGTTAACAAGCACATCTCGTCTCCCAGCTCTGACGACTGCAGGACACTTTCCATGCAGGAGACCTTTCATCTGGATTTTTCTTAATTAACTCGGAGAAACTAGAATCAGATTTTACTAGGATACAGCCTTAATTCTTTATACTTTTAGCCTGTGAAAAGGAAGGAACTTTACAAAGAATTACTCTCTCTCTGTCCTTCTGCACATGTGCCAAAATCTTGCTACTCTACAGACAGTACAGAAGACAATCAGCCTGGAACACAGTTATCCCATCATTCTTTGTGTCAGGGGTTGAAAAATTTATGAGGTGGCACTATTAAAAAAAAAAAGCCACCAAAAAAAAAACACCCTATGAAGACTAATTGGATCCCATATAGATAAAGATTTTTCATGATCAAAGCAAAAAAAAAATTAAACAGCCACCATCCACAAACCCCTCACCAAACGTCACCCACAACAGAACTTTGATCAGTCTCCATAATAATTCCACTGAAATAAGGGGAAAAAATCTCACACAATTAATCTTTATATCACACTGATAAAGGACAGAAAGGATTGCCTTGCAAGTAATACTCATATCAGTCTTCATTAGAGCTGTTTCAATCTAAGGGGTTTTTTTCACTTGAATTTTATCTTTCATGTCTTTCTCTTTCTCGCTCAGTGAAGAATTCAGAGTTCCAAAATCTCCAACACCAAAACACTCTGTTGAACCCACAGAAGAAAAAGCCAACACTGTCACTGTTCCTGTATACAAGACTAATTTGTATCCTCAATTCATCAGTTAAGATTATAAAATGGGTTATGAAGATGAGTAGACCAAACACATTCTTGCTATGAAAAGATTTTCCAGCATATTTCAAAGTTTCAGCAAGTCTTGGTCTTGAATATCAAGCTGCCTGCATTTGGCTGTAAATTTATTTTTTTTCCCCTAACTCTGTTGAGGCACTCAAAAATTACTCTCCTTACATGGGAGAGAAAAAAATTTTGCAATAGACATACAAAAGAGTACAATGTACTTTTTTTTTTTTTCAAAATAACTAGTCAAGTGTCAAAAAAGCTACAATATATACTCAAAACATTTCATACAAAGAACAGGTAAGTGTATAAAGTCTTACAATGGTACCTAAATCAGAAATAATTTTCCCCTCCTCCTGCCTTTCAGCAGAGAAGCATTACTATTAAGCTTCATTGAGACTTACTATTGTATTTCTAGCATCCTTCCCTCTGGCTAGTCAGTACAAGGATAACATTTGAAATAGCCCATGTGCTGAAATTGCATCCAGCTACTCTTCCCGAGCCTCAAAAGATGCAGTCGCTTGAGTGAGCATGCACTAGTCTCATACACCTTGGACCCTAGCAGCTGAAGACCTGCATACCATCTTCATCACTGAGGCCAACAGACACATCCTCTTCTACCTCCTCATCAAGCTGAAGGCTTCCAAAGGAGTACTTATTTCTAGGTAAGGGAGAGGAACTCAGCACAATGGGATTTCCAAACACCAGGGGGTGAGTGAAAGGGTTAATGATCTCCGAGTCGGAATCGCTAGATTCTGTCCCACTGCTGGTGGAGGCCTCCATCATCTGGACTGCAGCCATGTGATCCATCATGCCACTGGCGCGTAGCGAATGCAGGACTGGGCTCTGCTTTGACTGTGCCCCAGCTGGCATACCGTTGGCCATCATTTTGCCTTCTGGAGAAGACATCTTAGCCACCCCGCCTCCTTTATAAAATCTCTCTGATCTATACTCCTGCCCAGGGGTTGAGGATATCTGGCTTAGGATAAATGGGTCTGTAACTGATTTATTGCAGGGATTTGGGATTTTCTGTGCACGACTCCGCTGAGAACCAGGAGAATATCTGCAATACCCATGGCAGCTACTGGCATGGCTATCCTCCTCCCCAGTCCTCACCCTGCAGTCATGCCCATTTTCTGAGACGTAACCCTGAGAGCCAGTTCTACTCAAGCTCACGTTAGGGCTTGACCCTTTGCTACTGGGAGGCAATGGAGTGGCCAGTGGACTACGGCTCCCTGGCTCTCTAAACATTTCATCAACCAGCGAGCTGTGCCTCGGCATCCTGGGGCTTCCCCCAGTGTAGAAGGAGAGATTAGCCGGGTTATCATCAAGGTACTCTTCAGAGAGATACTGGGAAGACTTTATGGAGGCCGAGGAATCCCTATACCTAGTTCTATTGCAATTTTCATCTCTGTAGTGAATATAGGCACCACTGGTCAAATCACCCTCATAATTGTCATTTGTTTGGGAATATGACCGGGTTATTTGTCCTCTGAGGAGATCATACTCGCTATCTACATCACTGCAGTCAATGAAAGGAATGGAGGTGCTGCTGCCATGAGCAGCCCTGGAAGCTGGACCTGTGCTTGGTTGCTGTGATTGAGGTCTGTTCTGCTGCATCCTGTCCTTAGCAGCCTCCTCTTCTTCCTCCACTGTTGACACCACTGCTCCATCCACCTTTCTGCCTTCCTTTGGGCTCTTCTTCAAGGAAGGGCTCTTGTGCTGTCCAGAGTCTTCTGCTGAAGCTTTTAAATCTTTTCCTTGCCGGCAGCTCTGCACTGCAGCTGCATCATTGTCATCTCCATAGGCAAAGCCAGAGCTCTGGAAAGACAAAAGAGGGAAGGCAAGGGGAAGACAAAGGGGGAGGGAAGGGTGAGGTTTGGGAGGAAAGGGAGCCAGAGGGAAAAGGCTATGTGTAATTGCACGCCACAATTTTGCACTACATCTGCAGCAATACAGGATTCTCTTGAAAGTAGAAGAGGCAACCCAATGTTCAAAATTAAAAAGAATTAAAAAACACAGGCCTCTGGTCTTGCAGAACAGAAAAATATTTAAGTACGGGAAGAGAAGGCAGACAGAACATAGTGATATGTAAAAAGGGGTATATGAGGTGTTTCCAAGCCCTAAGGCAGCCATCAACACTCTAAGATCAACCTGTTCACGCTACTCTGAGAAGCTGGAGGAAAAGATAAACACACAAGAAAAATTCTGCGCAGACTACTTCTATACCCTAAAAAAGCCATATGTGTGCTTTTCAGCATCCCATATTCAATCCCTGGAGTATCAGCAACCAGAGTGGGGCTGTGAACCTTGGGGGCTTGTATATCCAGGCACCAGCCACTGGGAGACCTGGGGATCCAGGGGCCTGCTACTGGATCAGCTGCAGAAGGGATCCATAATGCATATCTGTTTATGTATGCAACCTTGCCACTATTGGGCTGTTTGGTTTGCAAACTGCTAACACCTTACAGCTACTAATGCAAAACAAATACATTGGCTATCTACTAGAGATAATGGCTCAAAAGTCCAGAGCTGTAATTTTTCAGAGGAAATAATTAATTAATACAACAAAACACCTTGTCACGGGCAACCAGGTCTCCCCAGTGAAGGCAAAGAATTAAGCGTTTCCCAGATGCAAGAACCAGCTACAATGCAGAACCCCAGCAGTAACCTTACGGATTGTTATTTTTCACATGGTCAGACATTGTTTATATTTGTCTAGTTGTCTGGAAGCAATACTGTACCACAGCAGAAATGAACCTGTTCCATTGCAGGACCTAAAACTTACGACACCTAAGGCTCTCAAGCTTCCAGTTAGATGGGAAGTGAGCAGAAAACTATGCTCCTAGAGTTCCAAAACAGCAATCAGTGGAAGGTAATCTAACATGAAACATTTAAAAGGCATGATCTGGGGTTTCATCAACATCACTGACTTGTTTTGGCACCTCTGTATGCTCTTCTGAAGGCCGTGCAGTCAGATTTCTGATGGAATGAATCTTGCTGTGTTTCCTGAAGACAAAAGGAAAAATCACAGTAAGAAGCCACTTCAGTTTTTATTCTACAAATAGGAAACAAGAGACATACCTCCTTTAAAACAAAACCTTTGGAAAGCAGCTTTCATAAAAGTTTGCTCTAAAACAGATTAACATTCCTCCAGTCTGTAAAATTTAAATGCGCTACGTGTGGCAAAAATAACATTGTTAGGAAAGGGAGAGGCACTGAAGCAAAAATGATCTATCACCAGAACATGAGTCACAAGCAATGAACTGTTGTCATGGTCTTTGTGGCATTTTGGCCATCATGCTCACCATGAGCAAGATGAGTTCAGACAGAACTGGATGTAGCAAGTTGGAAGCTTTCCCTGGAGACCTCTCCCTTGAGGTTGGCTCTACTTATTCCTGCTACCTTCAGTTTTATTCTGAGGTGACTATGTCTATTCACATACGTTAACCACAACCCAACAAAGAAGGTGAAAACCAAGGAGGAAGTTACCTGTGATGGTAGGACATTCACTGCTGAAAAACAGATTGAAGACTATTTATATTAAGTAAACTACAGGTTATGCCAACTTCTGCCAAAACATTCAGGACCATGGAAGTATTATACAAGTGCTAAACTGTCAAACCAGCAAAGAAAGAATTTTTCACTTGGATTGGTGCCAAGATCTCTGAGTATAACTAACTCAAAACCATTTAATTTCTTTGATTAAAACAAATCAGGATAGTTCATTTATTCTCTCTCACCTTTCAAACTGCACTTTTTTGTGCCCTCCTTCTTTAACATAGTCAAGAACTTGCTTCTGAGTGCGACCACTGGAAGAAAACCGCAGTTAAAATATTTAATACAATATACTAACTTGTCAGCATAAACATGTATGTGACCTGTATACGAAGCCACAGCAACCAGAAAAGTATTTGTCACTACTAGCAGAAACTCACATAAGATCATAAGGAAGGGGACCTGGTCAGATACACACAGATTTTTATCTTTTTTTGTATTACTTGACTCCTTCTTTGCTATAGAGCTATTTTTTGATACCATTTTAGAATTGCTTAAATTCAGTTGTGCACCCTTTATAGTGTACTACATCACTGGGAAGTCATCAAAATAGAAAGTTAAGCAGGCATTAAACTTTCCTCTCATGAACAAAAAATATTGTTGAATCCTTTTGAGTAAAATACCAGCCTTACCAGGTACCAGTAAACCCTGGAACCAACATGAAAACTGCTGAAATATATTTCACGTTTCATACCATTAAACACATAATCTAAGCATATATACATTTTCTGAAGAGATTTAGGCTGGAAATACCATTCTTCTGTTCAGCTACAAGCCATGAAAAAGTAGTGAGAAAGCCCAGCACTTCCCACTGTGAAACGTTATAGACTCCAAAGGGAACCAAGAGCAGTAAAGAAAGTCTACACCTCAAAAATGGTCAATAGAGAATCAAATCTGTCTCATTCATTAGAGACTTTCAACTAACTAAATTACCACCAGGTCTGGAAAGAGTTACTGAATGTATGTGTATTGGGTTTGCAAGACTAGGTTTTGGTACTGCAGGGGAGCTGTATGGGTGGTGTCTGTGAGAAGCTGCCAGAAGCTTCCCCTAGGTCTGGCAGAGCCAATGCCAGCCAGCTCCAAAGACAGACCCACTGCTGGCCAAGGCCTAGCCCACCGGTGATGGTGGTAACGCCTCTGTGATAACATATTAAGAAGTGGGGAAAAAAGTTACTGCAAAATTGCAGGCACAGAGAGGAGTGAGAAAGCGTGAGAAACAACTGTGCATACACCAAGGCTGGTGAAGAAGGAGGAGGAGGATGTGTTCCGGGTGGTGGAGCAGAGATTCCCCTGAGTCGTGGGGAAGACCACGGTGAGGCAGGCTGTGCCCCTGCAGCCCACAGAGGTTGAGAGCGGTGTAGATGTCCAACTGTAGCCCACGGAGGACCTCACGCTGGAGCAGGTGGATGTGCTCGGAGGAGGCTGTGACCACGTGGGAAGCCTGTGCTAGACAAGCTCCTGGCAGGACTGGTGGACCCATGAAGGGAGGAGCCCACGTTGGAGTAGGTTTGCTGGTGGGACTTGTGACCCTGTGGGGAAACCATGTCGGAGCAGTCTGTTCCTGAGGACTGCACCCTATGGAAGGTACCCACACTGGGGCACTTTGTGAAGTACTGTCTCTCAGAAGAGGGACTCCACGCTGGAGAAGGGGAAGAGTGAGGAGTCCTCCCCCCGAGAAAGAAGGATTGGTAGAGACAACATCTAACGAACTGACCACAACCTCCATTTCCTGGCCCCCTGTGCCACTCAGGAGGAGGAGGTGGAGAAATCAGGAGTAAAGATAAGCCCAGGAATAAGGGAAGGTGGGTTTTTTCTTAAGATTTGGTTTTATTTCTCATTGCCCTTCTTTGATTTGGTTGGTAATAAATTAAATTTCCCCAAGCAGAGTCTGGTTTGTCTATGACGGTAATCGCTGAGTGATCTCCCTGTCCGTATCTTGACTCAAGAGGTCTTTGTTATTTTTCCTTTCCCCTGCCCATCTAAGGAGGGGGAGTGATAGAGCGGCTTTGGTGGACACCAGCCAGGCTCAAACCACTACAGTATGTAAGCACAGATCACAGTGTGTGGAGGATGTAGCCAGAACTGGCTGTCTAAACAAGAAGGTAAGTTGAATGCACCTACAGTCTTCTATTTACTCCAGCATAAACTTAACAAGTTACAGCTTGTTTACGCTAACACAGGTCCTTCTACTTACTTTGCAGGCAGGAAAGAAAGTGGGAAAAGGGTAAGAATGGCCATATCTACTATGTGCTACCTTGTGCAAGGCCATTAGAACATACAGCCTATCACAGCAAAGAGAATGTCTGGCTGTTCAGCTTGTATCAGCTTCACAAACAAACCAAACTGTATGAGTAAAAAGATTTTACTCCCCCGTGGCATACACAATACAATATCTACAACGAGGCTTCTGCCAGTGTAACGGGAAAAAAAACACCACAAACAGTAACTCAACTATTAAAAAATTTTCCACAGCTCTAACAATATCACAGGTAGACTTTGTCTTAGCATGGGTGGCTATCTCATGTAAATCCTTCGCAAGCAAAAAGATAAGCCATTGCTTTTAACTGCATGGAGATGGCCTTACCACAGGCACATTTTTTTCAACAAAAATACAAATCTCTAATACATAGGAGAGATTCTATCCTAGAAGCAGAGGATACAAAGAGTGCTGAAAAGTTGGTAGCTCATGGATTTCCTTACATGCAACCAGATCAAACCTATATATTTTATATCCCATCTCCAGAAAGCTACTTTGCAAGAGCTACTACAAAATTTATGCAGGCTTTTTCCCTATAGTGTTCTTTGCATTGTTCTGTCTGAGAAGATGCAATGGAAAATAGAAAAGAGCAAACTACAGTGTGAAAAAGGGGAGTTGAAAATAATCATTAGATCATTATGGATGCGATTTTCAAATGGGGAGGCAACAGAGGTGGAAAGAAGAATGCAGGTCTTACCTGAACCTAAATGATGAACCTCTAGAAAAAAGAACGGGCTTAGGCTTTGGTTTAGGTTCTTCAAAAAGCCTGAAAAAGGCATGATGCTCCACACATATCTTCCAGAAAGACTTGCAAAAATCTCGACTGGCCATAAGGAATTCCAGGGTGTCCTGGAACGAACTCTGAAAATCGAGATAGCATTTGCAATGTAAGCAAGCAAGCAACTTATATTAGAGATGCATTGACAAAGCAGGCGCTATGCTACCGGAAAAAAAGAAAAAAAAAAAGCTTTTTCCCAGTTCATTGACTTTCAGGCTTAACAGGTCCTTTCCTTCCCACTTTGAGCTATTGCCCAAACTTCCTCTCATTGACAAGGATGATAGAGATAAAGCAGTGGTCTTATCATTAACGAGAAGAGGTGGTTTACATGCTACAACTTAAGAATATAGGATATTTTACCGAAGTCACAGCCAGAAGATGACTCTGACACTGTTTACATTTCCTTTGCTAGGATTGCCTACCTGAGATGGCAGGCTGATCCACAGAGTACCAAGAGTGAGTAGAGGCAACTAATTAAAAAATATACATTCTTGAGGTGATAAAAATATATATTTGATCTGTGAGTAGAAATTTACCAAATAACTGTTGTCAACTTCATAAATTCCTGACAAGAACTTACATTCACATCAGGCCGTAGTTTGATAAGAAAACGTTTCCTCTTGAAGCTCAGCTTTCGAACCTTAGCCCAGTTGAAGGCATTGATCTTGGTGTGACCCTACAGAGAACAAAGTCAGCAGAGTTTAAGCATCCCACATCTGAATGGAGAAATCTAAGCCACTAAAGAAAGCTATTCATAAATTAATCACGTATTCACTTCACTTGAAATAATGATATTTCTTATCATTCATCTTCTGACAACACAAACCATAAGCAGCTGGTGCTGTGACGGAAGGCAGGTACTTATGGTTAAATGCTTGCATATCTATCGGACTCTGCATACTAACTTGATGTGGCAGTATCCAGCCCAGCATCACTACCTAAAAAACAGAGTGGCCCAGCTTTTGCTCAGGTGATGCTATCTTGTTCCAATATGCGGACTGAGGTTTTCAGTGGACTGAGTCACTTTCCAGTGGTGCCTCTTTCCACCAGCTACAAGGAAAGCAGGGAATCCAGATACATAACACGTCACCTCGCTTTGATGGGGTAGATTTGTCTGTCCACAGGGCAAAACAAACACCTCTTTATATAATACTTAAGTGAGGGAAAAAACCCATAACTGCAGGTTTTGTATTGAAAGTACAAAATACCGGGAGTATTTTGACCTTTCATAGTGAGCAACAGAAGTAAAAGGAACCTAAATAAGTTTCTTCTCTCTGAAGAGTCACAAAATCCTTCTCTCTCCAAAAAAGCAAATCAAAAAAACAGAAGGAAACGTTATCTTCAGCAAAATAATGAGAAAAGTTATCTTCAAAATGCTACAGTTCCCAGCCACTGTATCATTGGCACCTACCCCCCAGAACTTAATCTATGTTAAAAGGTATTGAAGGTATTATTTTTATATATGCATTACAGCAGTTTGCTTGGTAAAGACTTCAGTACAAACATGTCTACAGCACAGAAGTTTCAGAGAGCTACTACAGGACTGCTAAATGCAGAAACCCATGCTGGCTTGGGTGCCATCACCAGACGGATGTAGGAGTAATGACAGCGTGATGATTTCTGCTAAGTCAACCTGCTGTCTGAGAATCACATAATTTATCTCCCTTCGAATATTCAGCAGCCCTGACACTGATTTCTAAATAAACAGCACACTTAAAAATAAGTCCCTCTGTCTGACTATTGCTTATGCCATTTGTGAGTGAACCTTTATTTTTCTTGAGGTCCCTCTAATTAGTTCTTCACACTGCAATTTTTCTTTGTATTTCTATCAGTTACATCCAAAATAAAAAGATGAACTTAAGGCTCTTGCCCTATGAAGTGCCTGAAGGAAGCTCTAAGCCTACTGCTGGATGTCAATCATTGGGCAGACTCCAGCAGGTCAGGGCCTAACTTCCTTTTCAGCATTCAGTCTTGGAGCCTGAGCCAGTAAAATTTCCAAGCTGCTCTGAAAAGTTCCCCAAAAAAACTGTTTTGAAAGTCCCAAACACACCAGGACAAGAAGAGATGACCAACTTTTACAGCTGTACAAATCAGGCCTTGGACCATCAGCCAGCAGCTGTATCTTTACAGAAGGATCCCAGCTGTTTGCTGGAACTCAGTGAGGTCCATGCTGCTTTGTGTGGACACATCTTTTATACTTTCAGCTGTAAGACAGTCTTAATTTATAAGACTTTGCAATTCATTAAGTGAAAATATGAGGAAGAGGGCCTGAACATACAATTATTTGAGTTATGTGCATTTCTTACACCCTGCTGTTCTCAATGCTTCAACCTGTGCTTTCATTTTGGGATTTTACAAGCAATCCATTTAGTTGATTGGGGTTTATCAACTTTTTTTTAGAAAAAAAAAATTAATTTAGATCTCAGAGCATTTGGGTCAGACATATTTCTGTGCTGACTGCTGTTCTTCTTTAGAAAAAGACTCAAAGTACTCTATAAGGTTGGCAACACTAGGATTTTAACTAAAGTTAAAATGAACAGTCTTTTTTGACAACTGTAAAAATGGACATTTTAAAGAACAGTTTTCTTGCTGGTTTTAATACAGTGAGGTAAGTAGTATTTTGGATGCTAGTGGACATAAGTTCATTTGAAGTGAAAGTGGTTTACACCAGTTGACTACCTGTAACTTCAAAATTGCGCAAGCCCAATTTGTTATTTACCTAAGGGGAACTTGCAGAACAAGAATTTGATAAATTTACTAACGACGAAGGTTTTATCAGACTGAGTGGAGTAGGAGAGCAGAGGAAAAAAATCTAAGGAAATTACTTTCGATCTTTTAGGTAAAGAAGACTCATGGAAGTTCAACAAAGACAAGTGTAGAGTTTTG
>NW_009699615.1:0-3695 GCF_000703405.1 Apaloderma vittatum
GTCCACGGCACTACACAGCTTGGTGTCATCGTTAAACTTGCTGAGGGTGCGCTTGATGCATTGTCCATGTCACTGACAAAGATGTTGACCAGCACTAGACCCACAACAGACCGCTGAGAAATCTTAAAACACAGTATGAGCATTAGTTATTATAACGCCCTTTGAGAGGAATAATATACTCAAGAATATCACACATTTTAGAAAAAAGCCCTTCAAAGCACAGGAAAGTCACTAGTTTCTCCAAGGTTAACACAAAACTTATACCAAAGCCAGGAAATAACTCCAAATAATTGACTCCTGATTTCTAAGTATAAGCATTAAGTAATACAATTTCCAAGTAAAAGATTCAGGTTAGCTTTTCCTCACCTTCCTCTTGCTTTCTAAGTGCAAATATGTTTGAGTAGCATGGAAATCGCTTCACATTTATTCAGAGAAACAAGACAAAAACTTTTTGGGCCTCAAAGGCAGCACAACGAGGGACAAGAGAAGCAGTGCAGTACCCTGTGCTGCTGGATGAGTCTCACCTGCACACTCCACGTGGCAGATGCAGTTTGGACACCCTGGTAACACGGGAAAGACAGAAGAAAAACCCCTCATGTCCTTCACCAGCATGGTACACATCGTACCCTGCTCCCCTGGCACAGTGATGTGCACAGTATAGTACAAACCAAATAAAAAAACCCAATAAATACAGATGGCCTACACTTAGCAATTTGATCTGTGAAAAGCAACACAAGTTTCAGTCTCATCTCCCTCAGCATTTGCTTTCCAGTGATTTGTGCTACCAAGGCAAGTTAAAGCCCCTGAGTCCAGTCCCCCTGCTCCCCCCACACCACTAACCTTCCCCTCCCATCACACTCCAAAGCAGCACCTCCGTAACTCAGAAACACTTTCCTCTGTGACCCACACACAGTGCAGAGCAAGCCTTACAACAGGGATCCTTCTCTGCGAGCTCTTCAGGCAGTGAGGTGGTTTGTCTCTATGCCAGCCCTTGCTTGTGCAGCGGTGGTTTCCAGATGAATTGTACCATCATTTGTTTGTCCCCATCCTTACAGCTAATCCATACACTGGATGGAGTCATCCACAATACACTGACAACTCTGTGCATCTTAAACATCTTAAAATATCTGTGGTTAGACTCTGCCTGGTTTTCTTATCCCTCAGATTAAAAAAATAATAATAAAAAAAGAAGGCAGTGACATCATTGTCACTGAGAGATAACCATAGTCATTGAAAAAATCTTGATAGAAGCATTTTCCTGGCACACTGACACTTCTGAGCAAATCTGCAGAAATTGTAGATGCTTATCACACCTTAGCCATGTTGCCAGAAACATACACTAAAACCTCAACTGACTCATAACAATGCGAAGTTTAGTGCTGCCAGGGAAAAATTTGGTTAACAGGTATGTACCTATGCAAGGTAAATGCTGAAAACCATAGTCCTTAGTTCAGCTTTTCTCCTTCTCCCTCTCTAACTGCTTTCCCACAAACATAGAACATTCCTCCTAGATATCACAAGCCAACTCAGCCCGCTGTGCCCTGACACGTTGGAGTGACGGGCTGCGATCGCACCGCTGCTATTTTGTCGTTTCTCTCCTCTTCCACCACTTGAATCACATACAAAAGCACAGCTAGGAGTCAGCTGTTGGTCTTTTACAGATGTCTCTCCCACGTTGTCTAAGTCTCCAGCAGTTGTTGGTCTCCTTTCCAGGAGGGCAACTACATCACAAGCCTGGCTGCTGCCCCGGGCTGTTTGGCAGCTGAGCTCTCACACAACAGGTCATATTCCCCATGCCAGCTGCTTTACACCTCCTCAGCTGGGATTACTTGTAACTCTGAAAAGCGCACCTGATTAGAATAGAAGACCAGATAACTGAAAGACCAATTTTCCTTTTCCCCTGAGCTGGCAGGAAAAGGTGATGGGTGACCAATGGGAGTGGGAAGGGCAACAACCTTCTCAAGCCTCTCCCAACAGACCCTACCCCTGTGCAGAGGCTCGACGGGCAGCGGCATCGCTTCCCGCCAGCTTTACCTCTCTACACAATTCAGACATACGGAGCATCTTTCCTTGAACATGTCTGCACCTGCAGCAGGAGGAGGAAGGTACCAGTTGCCCAAAGACTACAATTAAAAGCTTGACCGCTCCTTTCACATCCAGATGGTGCAAAATGCACCTGACAACATGATTACAGGAGCTGCGCTGCGTTCCTGCTGCCAGCACCTGCTGCCCAGAATTAAATCCGTTTTCACCCCCCAAATCTAGCAGCTTGGAAGAAGCATAGAGATGCAAAGCAAAAAAACACCAAACCAACCAACCAACCAAAAAAAAAAACGAAACCCCTCCACGATTTTTCTTTAACATATTTTTAAATAAGAAGCATCCATCTCTGTGTTTCTTTGTTTAAGATCAGATTACTTACTCTGGGCAGGCTGGGAGAACAACATCTATTTCCCAAGCCTCTTCGGTGAAGCTGGCCAAGCGTGATGCCCACAGGTTGTTACTCCGCTGCAGAGCAATCCCTTCCAAGGATAACTCGCTCACCCTGAGGATAACCTGCTCACCCCATCGGCGGAGCATGGAAAAGGACAGGTTGACCACGGACTAGTATTCCTGACCAACAGCAGCAAGGTACTGTCCCCATGTGCTGCAGTCCAGCTGCATCCTCACAGACAATCCCCCCAGCTCAATAAATCGTGTCGCCCTATGGATGGTTCTAGGAAATGTTGGGCTGGTGGCAGGGTTGTGGATCTTGCAGCTTCAGTCTCCCTCCCGTGCAACCAGCAGAATGGGCAAAAATCACTCTACGAACCTTGCCCCTCCCCAGCTCCCTCCCCTCCAAACCGCTGCCAGGCAGCCTCCCACACGTCAGGAACAGAAAAAGCACAGGAATGATGGTTTCGAAAGCCAAAGGAAAGTCCCGGACACATCAAATACCACAGATACTGAAAGGCTAGGCAATAGTCTCTCCTAAGTCCACAGAAAGGATTAAGAAAAAAAGCTGAAAACTCTGACAGATTTAAGAGCTACGAGCTAATCAACCGTATCATAAAGTCCCCGGCACTAAATGGAACATGCCAGTGCAGAGGTACAATCAGTACAATCACCAAGTTAAATTAGTATCTGAATAAAAAAAAGCTTACATAGCTTAACAAAAAGTTTCTGTGTGTATCAAAGTACAAGATAAAAGGAAAAAAAAAAAGAAAAAGGAGTCTCATTTTTTCTGTGATGGACCCCACATTGTCTTTTTTAGTTTATCACCAGAAATTATGCTGAATAGTCCCAAGAAAAACTCTCAGCATCTGGCAGCTTCATTTTATGCAACATAAATAATGGAATAAAACTATTCTAAATTATTTTAGAATAGCCCAGTGCTCAGAAAAGGAGCCAGACCATTTTGTTATGAGAGGGTAAATAATAATTATTATTACTTTAGAATAATAAAACAGTCTTTCTAACAAAACTTCCTGTGTCTAAATACCATCCTTCTCTTTTCTGCTCAGCTCTCAGAGCAAAACGGGTTTCTTTGCTTATTACTACATAATAGGATACTAAAATCTATAAAATGCTTTTTGTCTTGTCCAGCCTTTCTGTAAAGCATTTGTCATATTTAAAATACGACATAAACAAGAAGATTGTAGTCACTTTAGGATAATAGGATTTTTCAGCAGAGGGAATTATTGCATTAGAAAGAG
>NW_009699615.1:3726-10308 GCF_000703405.1 Apaloderma vittatum
AACTCATTTTATCATTTACTGCAGTATGCAGATACATTTGCCATTTCTCTCTACTGACTTTGAGAGATTTTTTTCCCAGACCTGTGGCACTGCTTTCTTTTAAAGGATTTGTCTCCAGTTCCATCATGGATCAAATATAAAGTACTCAGAAAACATGTATGTATTTTGCTAAAGGGGGGATGTTGCCTCTCACCCCTTTTCTGCCCCAAAAGACAGTTAAAAACCAGTCAAAGGTGTCATTATGGAAACTACGCCAGCAGCAACTATATCTTGAAAACAGCAAAGCCCCCCCAAGTCAGGAACAATATGCTTCTGATTCATACTTTTCTTTATGACATCAATAAAATTTTTGGAGTTACAGACTTTATAACAATCAACATTTTGAACTGGGCACCTACATAAAACAAGTCTGGTAGCTTATATGCTGACTCCTGCTTTTTTTTGGTATTGTTTTCATTGCATATTTTATCATACTAAGTAAAATTTTCCATTTTCATATGGACAGTTATGTGGTGCATCATTCTAAGTATCAGCACAGTCTGGGATATAGGAGAATGTTTTCTGGGCTTTGTCATCTTTTTTTTTTTTCCCCACTTGTTGCTATTAATTACTTCAACAACGACTATTTAGCAGCCTCCCATGGAGCATCTTCATGACAGCTGCTCATCACACATCCCACCACAAGCAGATCGGACTAATTGATGTCACTGCTCTGCCACAGCTGGTGGCCGCCTGCAGCCAGACCAACAGCCAACCCCACACGGCGACGAACGTGGGGAGACAGCGACCACAGATTCCCCAACGGCTCCGTCGAGCCTGGTTCCGTCGCCCAACCTCCCCCACCGTCGGCATCACTGAATGCAAATCTTCATCTGCCCAGCAGCTCTCAAGCAATGCCTTGTTAGCATCAAATCAACCTCCAAGCCTATGCCCATTGAGCAGAAGAGGCTTTTGGAGAGTCACAAACACATAGAGATGGTCAATGAAGATTAGAGACAGTTTCAAGTCATTAATTAGAAATTACTCATCTACTTTGTACGTACAAAGACAACTGTTTTTCTTCCCCTCCTACTTAATCTCTTTGCCATGCAGGCCTCACCGCCCAATCCCATATGGAAGTTACATACTCATCACTTTCCATATAACATGATTTGTCTTTTTTTATTTGGCTTATTTAAGTTTTGCAACTTTATTACTCTCCTCGTCCTCTCCTTCAACAGCCGCATGCACACACATGTCAAAACAATTCAGTACAAGTGAGCTCAGCCCTCAGTAAGCCCGTGTCAGTTGAGCACTATTTACATAACAAAACAATATCTATTGTTTGATAGGGGACAGTGCCTGTGTGCAAACACACAGGCATGAGATTTCTAGCTCTCATTTGCATAAAAGCAGTTAGGAGATCTTTCCAGCTCACTGCTGTTTAACAGAAGTGCTTGAGTCCAACCTTGGGAACGAAGCAGGCACACAGCCACACTCATGGGAGAGCGGCGTTTTGCGTTATGCTTACGCACAGTGGGACTTCTGGATGAGAGAACTGTCCCTCATCATCATCATCTGTGTAGCAGCCACCTGCAAATCAATTAAAAGGCCACAAAGATCCTACTCAAGTTGACTACAGAACCTCACTAGGAGCCAAAATCCTATCCATGATGAACTCCCTTTCCTCCCCTGCTGCTCTTCTCTCCTTTCCTACCCGGAAGAATATGCCCTCCACTGCCAGAATTGTAGATACAATGAATGTGTAGAGCTGGAAAGGACCTTTAAAGGTCATCTAGTCCAACCCCCTTGCAGTGAGCAGGGACATCTTTAACTAGATCGAGTTGCTCGAAGTCCCATCCAGCCTGACCTTGAATGTCTCCAAAGATGGGGCCTCCACCACCTCTCTGGGCAGGTTGCCAGTGTTTCACTAGCCACACTGTAAAAAATTTCTTCCTTAAATCTAGTCTGAATCCACCCTCTTTTAGTTTAATACCATTGCTCCTAGTCCTATTTTTACAATTCCTGCTAAAAAGTCTGTCCCCATCTTTCTTATAGGCCCTCTTTAAGTACTTGAAGGACACTACAAGGTCTCCCTTCTCCAAATTGAACAACCCCAACTCTCAGCCTTTCATCACAGGACAGGTGTCCCAGCCCTCAGATCACTTCTGTGGCTCTTCTCCAGCAGGTCCATGTCCTTTTTATGCCAAGGACTTCAGAGCTAAATGCAGTACTGCAGGTGGGGCCATGGAGAATCACCTCCCTTAACCTGCTGGCCACGCTTCTTTTGATGGAGCCCAGGATGCATCCGGTCTTCTGGGTTACAAGGACACATCACTGGCTCATGTCCAGCTTTTCATTCACCAGTACATTCAAGTCCTTCTCTGCAGTGCTCAATCCCTTCCTATCCCCCAGCCTGTACTGATACCAGGGATCATCCCAACTCAGATGCAGGAATTTGCACTCAGCCTTGTTGAACTTCATGAGGTTCACGTATGTCCATTTCGCATCCTTGTCCAGGTCCTGCTGGGCAGCATTTCGTCCCCTAGACACATCAACTGCACCACTCGGCTTTGCATCATCTGCAAACTTGTTGTCTATGTCATGGATGAAGCTATTAAACAGCACTGGTCCTGGTATGGATCCTTGAGGGACACCATTTGTCACCAATCTCCATCTGGACATCAAGCCATCGACCACTACACTCTGAATGCACATCCAACCAATCCTTCATCCACTGAACAATTTACCCATCAAATCCATATCTCTCCAATTCAGAGACAAGGATGTTGTGTGGGACCGTGTCAAAGGCCTTACAGAGGTCCAGAGAGACGACATCAACAGCTCTTCCTTTGTCCACAGATGTAAAGTCACTCCATCATAGAAGGTCAATAGGTTGGTCAGGCAGGACTTACCTTTGGTGAAGCCATACTGGCTGTCTCAGATTCCCTCCCTGTCCTCCACGTGCTTTAGCAGAGCTTCTGGGAGGATCTGTTCAGTGATCTTCCCAGGCACAGAGGTGAGGCTGGCAGATCACTAGTTCCTAGAGCCCAGCCTTTGGTGGCTACAAAGGCTGCTGAACAAGCGAGGGTTTAGGGACTCTATTCTATCTGTGAGTTTGTGTCAAAGGTAGCAAAGATTCTCTGATGTTATGCACAAAGCCTCCACACTGCAGACTTCTCATGGTGCTCAGTGCTTTCAGTTACACAGAAACAGGTGAAAGGAACAAAGCTTTTCTCTTTGGACCACGAGCTCAGTTCTGCACCAGGTTAGGTCAGCTACCACAGCTGCTGTTTCATGGCTGTGCAGGATCCTACACAACACCCACAATGTCTCTTCTCTGATTCTAGTGCAAAGATATTTACAAATGACAAGAAAAATGCAACGTGTATGAAAGGATACATTTGTCAGCAGTCTCAGCAAATAGATTGGACTTCCACATCATTTCTCAAATGTGGAAGTATGTAATGGTACAGAAATTAGGGGAATAAATGGAGATTTCAATACTGTCAGTGTTGCACCCCAGATAATTAAAACACTCACTTCTTCTCTCCACAAAATCAGCCATTTTATCAAAACCATCCCTAATCTTTTTCTAATATATTAATGAATATAATGAAGCATGGAAGATGCACCCAAAACCCACAGATGTATTTTCATATATGCTTATTTTAAAGGTTATATGGCATGGGCTAGACTTTTAAGATATGAATTCACATGCAAGTTTTATCATAGAGCTATGATTCACAGTAACAGCTCAAAAATTATCACTTCCATTATTTCACATGATGTTTCTCCCAAGACAGCCATTGATAACTGAAGCCAGATCTCACATTCATGACAGGAAAGAAAAAAACAAACTCAATGCAAGGAAGTGTTTGGCATCACCTGTGTTCCTCCAGGTCTGATCACAGATGACTGAATGCAAATTTTCAGGACTCCCCAGAACTCAGGGGTTCTCTGACACCAGTTGTAAAGAAAAAGGTTCACTGAGCAGTGCAGACATCTACCACCAACTTATTCAGTTAGGCTCCCGTTACGGTTAACAAAGGACATGATCCATGCCATCCTAAAGTACATTTTAACTGTCAGATGAATCACGCTCTAAAATTACTTACCTCATTAAGCATCATCTCGGATACCGCACTACAAACATCCAAAGTTAGATTAAATGAATCCTATCCACAGTATCTCTGAGAAACATTCAGCCTTCTGCAGTTTGCTAGAGGACTTTTATCCGCCTGACTTCACCATGACATCTCCTGTCAACAGTAAATCACTGTGATTTATTTAGAAATAAAGCACTCAGATAGGAAAAGAAATGCAAAAAACATCTGGTGCAGAAAGTATCAGGAAATCTCAGTAATGACTTGTCTTCTGCATAGACTTCAGAAATCACGGTACACTCTCAGGTTTTATTTTCTAAGCCCTAAGCTGCTTCTGGCAAAGATCCCACAAGCTCAGCTCATCCTCCAGTATCAAGACTGCCTTATTTCCCAGAAACAATAAACAGCTTAGCGGATAGAAAGCCCCTCCTTGTGCAGAGGATGGGGAGCAGTCTCAGACTTTCTCTGAAAAAGCTAATCATCATCACCAACCTTTTTCCAGCAGGTGCACAGCACACAACTGCAACAGACTGTAAACAACCAGGTCAGGAACAAATACATTACATGACATGAAACACGTACCTTATTAAAAATCATCACAGGGTCCTCTAGGCAAACTAGAGAAAGCCAAGTTATATCTTCACTCTGTGTATATCACATTTACATATATGCACAAGCATGTATATACATATGACAGCTCATTTCTATATCCATCAGCAGCTCATTTCTATATCCATCAGCAATTCAACACTTAAGTGATATTACTGAATGACATATTTCAGTCATTCTGACTCCAGGAAAGCACTTTTCCACTTCCCTATCCACTCATACATTTTCTACATGTAGCTAGGAGGATGAAAATACTATTTTACACAAACATACCTACATATGGACACATATAAACACAAGGATGTAAAAATACAGATCTTGTTTCGAAGGAATTATGTGCATTCTTACAAAGCGTTTGGGCTTTGACCAGTGAGAACTCTGTAGGCTAAAGCTTTGAAGGAACTATGTCTCCAGATTTTGGTCTTTGATTCCTCTTCATCCAGCAGTATAGTCCTGGTTTGCATTCTGGAAAGTGGTAAGCACTGTATACACATCCATGTAAGTTGTGAAAAATCAGTCTTCCCCAGAAAGCATTACAGGCTCTATCTATCTGTAAATCTAAATGCTTCCCGGTACCTGAATATCTATCCTGCGGAAACGTTCATATAAATGTGATTTTTTTTAAAGTAAAAAACAGAATAGATAAAACAACTAAGTGCAATCTATGTTTCTAAGAACATATTGCTCAATCTGCTGTTGTCTTAATTATGGGACTTCTCACAGAGAATGATTTGGGAATTATTTTTTTTTCTTTCATGTATATCAGAATTGTAGGTGCCTTGATATGTCAAGCATACTGTAAAGACAGTCTCAGGAGACACACAGTTTGTTTTCATTGAAGGTTCAGGCAACAGCATTGATGTACCATGCATAATCAAAGAATGGCTTGGGTTGGAAGGGACTTTAGCGATCATCTGCCATGGGCAAGGACACCTCTCAACTAGACCAGGTTGCTCATGGCCTCATCCAACCTGGCCTTGAACACCTGAAGGGAGGGGGAATCCACAACTTCTCTAGACAATCTATTCCAGACTCTCACCATCCTTGTGCTGAAGAATTTCTTCCTAAGATCCAGTCTAAATCCATTCTCCTTCAGTTTAAACATAACATTATAACATTTTATGTTATAATAACTGATACTGTATACACCTTAGACAAATATCCCAGCTTATCAATCACTTCATGAAAGGAAACTCCCCAAGCTCATCTGAGGGAAACCAGTCATTGATCTCAAGCATTTTCTCCCAACTAGGTCTGGTCAGAGCACAGATGATGTGTGTCTCGAGCAACAGGCTCTACAGGCAGGCGTCTTTCTGTGTGGAAAGGCAGGAGTGGTACCCTGGCTCAAACGCCTGGGCAAGGCCTGGACATTTGGAGTCACCTCCCTCCAACCTCCTCAGCTGGTGCCTCATGCTCTGCAGCATCCCACTGCAATTCTTTGGGTCTGCAGGTTCATCCCTTAAAGTCTAGACCTACAACCTAAACTCTAGAGCTACAAAACACCTAAGAATGTGCTCTGCAGTGGGTTTCTGAACACAGCCAAAGTAAAGTAAGTAAAATGCAACCAAAAATTGCTGAGAAAACAGCAATCATCCCAAAGATGTTCTCTGACTCCCTCTTCCATTGGAAACTGTTGTTGTTCACCTGTGTCCTGGAGAAGTCAGGTCAGGACATTGTTCTCTTCATTTCTGCTTTAGCAGGTGCACATGTCCCACAAAACAGGGCATCTGTTTCCCTATACATTCCCTTTACATTCCCAATACAGCTGTCCAGTATTTTCCCATGAAGACTTCATATCAGCCCCATGGAGTTGGTCCCTCTCAGGTTATCTCTTCCCAGACAAAGCAGTACTCCTTCCTAGGACCCAGCCTCTTGCTTAAGGAATATC
>NW_009699615.1:10348-17732 GCF_000703405.1 Apaloderma vittatum
CTTTATAAATGCAATTCAACAAGGGTGTACATGGACAGCAGAGGAGAAACTATGTAATCCGCAGGACACAGCAGTGTGACATAAATACCTTAACCTGACACCACAGGTGAAACTCTGAGCTCTTCTCAATCTCTCTTTACTCAGGAATTTTAATTCACTTCCAAATGCATTTCTGCATTACATTGTTTTCATACATTTTAGACCAAAAAAAATACAATTAAAAGTTTGATTTGTTTTTCCACTCACTCTTAAGGATCTAGCATTCAGTTTTTTCTGATGAACATTTTACAGCTGTGTCTTGCAGGGCAACCTCTGGCTGAGGACAAGGGGGATGACAGTTCCAGTCTTTTCCAGTGCTGACGGCAACAGCGACTCTCTGTACCACAGTATGGTACACTGCTCCTGTGTGAGGAGAAACACATCACAAATAGAGCACCAAAGCAGATTAAGGAGTACAAACATTTAACATCGAGTGCTCTCTGCAGCATTTGCCTCCTGGAATACACCTGGGCAAATGCAGCCATTTCCTCCTGAGGTTTTCACACTTACTTCCCACTATAAACAAAACCCAACCCTGGCTCTCCAGTTTCGTTGGTTTCTGAGCTCTGAAAACGCAAAGCAGCAAGAGCTGCGCAATTGTACAAGCATGGCAGATGAGACAAAGACCTTTGTATCTGCCCAGAAATAAATAAAATCAGAAAGAGGACTTCTGCTTCTCTCTCTAGTACCTTCCCCATCGCATCTCGATGTCACCCCAGCCCAGTTATCCCATTTCAGCCACTGCACCTAGGTAGATGTGGGCAAGTAGATTCTTTGCTGGCCATGGGAACTTGTTAGGCATATTCTCTAGGGTTTCCATTCTCAGCTTGTGGTCACTCTCTTACTCTCTTCACACAAATACTCCTACTAGCTCCCCTTTCTTGCTGCTTTTCCAGGTTTATTTGTTACCACAACTGTCATTACATCCTTTCCGAAGCCAGCGTACTCCCTCTGAACTCCAGACAGACTACCACAGTAGCAGTATTTGTGAGTAGACATGAAGACTTAAAGGACTGCACTGCCTAAACAAGCAGGTCTCTACTATTCCTGGGTCATAAACTCAATTCTTGAGACACTCAGGGGTGAAGGGGCCAGGGACTCATGGTGGTTTCCTTTCGAAAGGTAAAATGGTAGCTCTGTACATCTGTAGAGAAGCAAGTTGCAGAATGTTCCCCAGGGCACAGAGGCAGAACGAGCAGTTGCCACTTTAATGGGGAGGAAATAGACTGTTACTCTCCTCCTAAAATCCCTGTGGTATAGGCAAAGATCTGGCAGAGACAGGGCTGCTGGTAAAACAGAGCAAGCTCGAAAAGTAAATGACGTGCTCAGTTATCACCTGAATGGCAATGACCACGCTGCAGAGACTCCCTACTCTTTCTGAAGGTCACTGGCACAGAAACACAGATTACAAGCTTCACTGCACCACCTCTTACACCCAGCAAAGATTAGAAATATTTCATATGAAAACTGATAGCAAATGCAGGGGGAGTATTCTAGCAAAGCATTACTCCATATTTGCCCACTTCTTGCATGCTTCACTAGATACCCACTTCAGGCCAGCACTGGGAGATGGGCTTGTGGAGCAGCCACATTTCACCATTCTCATGTACACTGAGAGAGAGGCTGCAAAAGAACATACAGCCCCAGTACTTAGTACATGCTACAGTAAGCTGACATACATCTTATAAAAAGCTAGTAACTGTGTAGGGTGTTCTTTTATTTTTTTCTTCCTCCCACAAGAGCTATGCCTTTTCAAATGAACCTTTTTGTTAAACAAAACTGGAAGAGTGATCATCTCCCCAGTCATCTCCTCCCCTTACAGTTAGAGGGGAGACCAATGAGTCTGCCTGGGAGTGCATGGCTTCAGAGGCTAGAAATGAACCCTCTGGTCTCAGTGCAATGTCACTGCTTGTTCAACGGTGCTCATAAATGATGGAAGTTACATGGCCCTGCTTGAACTTCTGAGAGCTGCAGAAAGAGAACTGCTAAGAATAAATAATCTCTTTTGATCTCTGAAGCAGAAATCATTGCCGAAATGCCAGTTCAGTGACTTCAATTAGAAAGTGCTTTTGGAAGACCTTACCATCGCTCTTTCCTAATAATAGACATCTCCACATAATTCAGCAGCTTTTCCTATCCTCTTTCCAAATGCACTCAGATCAGCAGATGCATTTCTGTGTGAAAAACCTGATAATACAGAAAGGCATTGGAAACCAATCACTAGTTATGTCTGTGACTTGACCTTTCGATGGTGTTTTGGTGACTAGGTCGTCAACGACAACGTCATTGTCTTGCAAATATCCCTTTCTGTTTAATTTTAATTAGAAATATAAATTTCAATATAAAGAACCAAACAAATAATCTGTATCTAAACTACAGGTAGAAAACAGCCATGTTCGAAATGAAACTAGAATCACAGAAATGGAAGTTGGAGATCTCCAGAGCTCATCTAATCCCTTCTTACACTTTTTCCCATAACTGTAGTTACCTTTCTTTTTTCCCCAGTCTTACAGAGTCAAAGGCAAAGCTTTAAACTGCCTCGTTTGGAAATCATTCTTCCTTTCTCAAATTTTTATCATTCCCATGGGATATTAACATCACTTCCCTTCCATTTTTTGAGATTAAGCCCCCTGTCTTTATTCACTGCTCCCAGTCCTCCTTTCTCTGAATATCACTATGGTCTTTTTTTTTTTTTAACCTCTTTTTCTTTTTGAAGAAAAAAAATCCTTACCAGTATTACTTGAAATAGAATAAAATAGCTACACATCTCTTTTGCCCTTTCTCACATCCCTCTCTTGGATGAAAATTTTTATGCAGTACACTTCAGGATACACATTGGGCATTTACTTTTTCATAAGGAAATGAGAAAGTCCTCTGTGAATACCAAGAACTTTTACTATCATTTACAAAAGTATAAGCCTGATTTTTAAATTTTTTTTTTTAGGTAAAGACTCAGCAGCTCCTTCAAATATCAACCAGTAGTTTAGATGCTATGCTTACAACTCCTTGTTTCAAGTTTCTTCTTCAACTTTTATTTCTGAAAGCAAGTCAGAAGGCAGAAGCTGACCAACTAACAATCATATGAGTACAAAAAATACCAGTGACTGTCAGCAAGTGTATCAGACAACAGCAAAAGAATCAGACATGAAAACACATCCTAAAGGCCTAACGCAAACATGGTGATTGTATCGATAAGCAGGACAGTCCTAATCCAAGTGAAGCAGCCACAGAGAGGTTTACAGGACCCCAATGCGTGCTGCAGGCAAAGCTCAACCTCTCCAACTTTGACGCTTTCATGCGTCAAGTCTTCACACCAGAAAGCACTTGGCGTGAGAGGTTGCATGCCAAGAAGACCCCAAAACCACCACACCTGAAGAGGGACTTAGGCCCTGAGCTCTACCTGGGCAATAAGGCTTCCAAGCAGGAAGTCCTGTGGGGAGAGGCTGAGGGAGCTGGGGCTGTCCAGCCTGGAAAAGAGGAGGCTGAGAGGAGACCTTATTGCTCTCTACAGTTACCTGAAAGGCAGCTGTAGTGGGACGGGTGTTGGCCTCTTCTCCCTAGTGAATAGTGACAGGACAAGAGGGAACGGGTTCAAGTTGCACCAGGGGAAGTTTAGATTGGATATTAGGAAAAACTTCTTCACCAAAAGGGTGGTGAAGAGTTGAAATGGGTTGCCAAAGGAGGTGGTGGAGTCACCATCCATGGACATGTTTAAAAAACGGCTGGATGTGGCACTTCAGGAGATGGTTTAGTGTTAGGGTGGTGTGGGGCTGTAGGTTGGACTTGATGATCTTAAAGGTGCTTTCCAACCTTTACCTTTCTATGATTCTATGACCCTGCTTAGTGGTATTTCTACCCATAGATCATGCAACACTGTAACCTCTCCAGGAAGAAGCTCAGGAAGGTAGCCATGAGTTGTGAGCTTCATGCCCAGCATACAAGGTCGGAGGTTCGATCCCCATTCGGTCCCCATGTGTTGCCTGATCTAGTTGAGAGGCGTCCCTGCCCAGGACAGGGAGGTTGGATTAGATGATCTCTAAGGTCCCTTCCAGCCTAGGCCATTCTATGATTCTGTGATTCGCTCTCGTGCAGCTGCTGGGTGCGTGGAGCTGTGCTGCCTGAGGGCTCAGGGCAGATGGGTAGTGCTCCTGAGGACAACCAAGTTCAGCTGAACGGAACAAAACAGGGGAGTTTGATTTTGGCTTTCATTGATCCTGTTCAGACTAAAATTTAGCAAAAATAGTCCAAGGCGGCACAGTGCAGTTCATTGAAACACCAGCTGTTAACGATACAAAACGCCGTAACACTGAACCTAAGCTGTAACTGAATTCATGGACTGCAAAAGAAGATTAACTTAACAAGACCCAAGTTTGACTCCCGTCATTCTTTGCTGCATAACTTAAGTCATTGCTAATTAGCCACGCTTTTAAGAAGTTCTTGCAACTAATACAAACATTTGTTGTTAAGTTTCTGTTTGTACAATGCTTCAGTATTTAATTCATGTTTGAATTCCTCTGCCACACTGTATCTGTGGATTACTTTACCATCATCGGACTAAGTGATGGAAAGAAAAATACTGGCCATTTTCACAACTGATGTATAATAAATTCTTTCTTCTTATTCATTTATTCCAGCTTCTTTACAGCACAGCACAGCATATGTCTGTAGGGCTCCATATTTTAGCGTGCCAAGAGCTGATGCTGGTACTTAGCAAGTTGAAAATGCAAATCTAACATCTCGAGTCCCTGAATTACAAACTCAGGTAACCTGAGTTTTGGTAACCAGCTCAGAAAAATGTGATTTCTGTTCTGGGAGACCCTGCTTATATGACTTGTTGAACTGTTACTCCTCTCAAAACTGCAGTTTGGTAATAAAAGGAGAAGACAATCTATTGACAGATAATTCAGCCTACGGCCAGAAACTGTCAGCCAGGTCAGAGGTAGTCAAGCCCTTTTTTCTCTTCAGTCTTCCCCATCAAAGCCTACTGCCAGACCCCTGTATGCACCAGCACAGTTTGGGAAGGACAGCAGCAACCAACAGCAGAGGAGGAACAGGGCAAAGACAACTCAGAGAAGCTGAATTATTCAAATCCACGGGGTTGGATGGGAATCCCCCATGCTAGAAGAGCCAGCTGATCATCTCTCTATCATCACAGAAACTCCTGGTGAAGCAGAAGGAGTCTCTTGTAACTGGAAAAGGCTAACATTACACCCATTTTAGATGGGATAGATTGAAAAAGTGAAAAGCTGCCATCAGATGCTTTTTGCTTAACATTTGAAAGGAGGTGGGTGGCAACGTGAGTAATTCTCCACCTTCCAGGTGCTTGTGCACAGAGCGGATGGCTGAAGGACAGACGCTACACGTGCTGGGGTTCCAGAACCATTGCTTCTCACACCAGTCATCACATGAAAAGTGACAACTTCAAAATTCAGGCAACCTTCCATTTTGGTAAGCCAAGTCAATGTTTCCAAGCTTCCTCAGTGTCTAGCAAAACTGTAATCCTTACCTGACCAGTCTGAGCAAACCAGCCCTGATATTTCTATTTGTGTAAATGAGGTGGCTGAAGGACAGTGAAATAATATCGTAGTACTTCACACTATCACAAGAAAATGGCACTGGGGATTTTCTTTAATAGACTTTTCCTTTCAAAATCCACTTATTTGAATTATTTATCTTCAGAAATTTATTTATAACTGCTTGCTGGTTTCTGTCCTTTCAGGCTGCCAGAAAACAGAATTCCCCAAATTAGAAATCAAATTCAGCCTCTCTCTTTCACACAAATTGGGAGCTCATGAGCTGAATTGCTTTTTATTCATACCTCATCTTCTACTGTGACAGTTCTGGAAAATGACAGTAAGACTAATTTTCTTACTGTAAGGTACTTCATTTACATTTGAATAAATAGTTTGACCTCTATATGTGAGGCAGTTTTCACTACGAATTTTATAAAACATCCAAAGAGGCAGAGATAGGATATTCTGGTTTTCTCTCAGAGGTACTAAGTAGAAAAGCAGAGATTAAAAATAATAATTAAAACCAGCAAAAATAACCTAAGAGGGAAGGATCTCAACTTGCTAGTTTCATGTCTCTCTGGGTTGTTGCTGTTCTCTCTATTCTGCTTCCATCTTTTCATGCCTCAATCTCAAAGCCTGTCTCCTGTCAGTCATCTGCACTCAATCTGCTTACTAATACAATACCTCTCCTTCCTTCCTTTGTGTCAGAGCCCCTGAGCTCCTCACAGTTTCCCCTCCATTTTCCCCTCCATTGCAGAGATTCAGATCATCACTTTTTATGGAGCCTCAGTTCAACTTAGGGTATCAAAAAAACCATTTTCCTCTTTTATCACTTCATTTACACACTGCAAAATACTTATAAAATATACAACTAGTTTACAGTGCACCTACTAATGGTTCCTGGAAACTACTGGTGTAAATGCATTGACTTTGGATGCAGCGGAAACATGGTTGGAAACTATGTGCTGCCAGATGGTGAAAGACCAACTCTGTACCTACTGTCCTTAGAAGGCAGTTTGAAAAACAAATAAAAAATACATAGAAAAGGCAGAAAAAAATAAAAGGAGGATATATTCTAAAGAAACAATGTAAAAAATTTTAACTTAGGTGCAGAGTCTTACTGTCTGTTGAAAAAAAAACAGTTTCTGGTACCATCAGAGTAATCACTATTATTTTTCATAATTATTACCAAAACATTTATTTTCCTGTGAAAAACAGTCTGAATCAAGCTGCCATTCAATCCTGGAAAATTATAACTGGCTTGAAATAAAAAGTCTCAAGCATTAACAGATTCAGTCTTGTCTTCAGATACCTTCACTGCAGCATACCCAGAATTTTCACCCGAAATATTTCACCTTTCTGCCCTTTTCCTACTGCTCCATTGCTCTTCCCCTTGTCTTCTGTTTTGATATCATCTCCAAATCAACAGCAACCAAGCAGAACTTAGGGCATATCTTGGAACAAATACAGATGGCACCCAGGTGAAACTACGTGATGGACTTAAAAGCTCATTTATGTCAGGAAAACAGGAAAGAACAGGATTCGCACAGGGTGCCTGACTGCAGGCTGCAGAGCAGGTTTACTGACCACCAAAGACAAACGCACATCCTCAGATTTTATGCAGAATTTGCAAAACCCAGTAACAACAAACTGCAAGGAAGGCACTTGGAAGGCCAAAAAAAACAAATAGAAAAATCAAGGTTTAATTAACCCTGCTGTATTGGTTTTGCCTGGGATGCAAAACCCAGGGGGTTTGGTAGGGGTGGCTTCTGCAAGGAGCTGCTGGAAGGTTCCCCTGAGTCCATGTCTTGGGTTACAATATGTAACCAAAA